>NC_057864.1:365861752-366163895 GCF_019393635.1 Dromiciops gliroides | reverse complement strand
GTCTCCACCCAAGCTTGAGTAGAACACAATGTGTTTCTCTACCTTAGATTGAATTCCTTGAAAGGTTGGGTGGGGTCTGACCAAGATGAGGAGACTTAATGCAATCTCACTATCAATAATGTCTTGAACCTTTAAAGAACTTTAGATGAAGGGAAGAGCTCTGAATTATTCTCTCAAATTTTGGTTATTAATAATAATTTCTCATATTCCTCAAGGGCAGGGACTGTTTTTTGCCATTCTTTGTATCCCCACCACTTAGTACAGTGCCTGATATTTAGTGGTCAACTAAATGATTACTGACAGTCCCTGCACATAGGAAGTACTTAATAAATGCTTGTTGATTGGCTACTCACTGACCAACCTAGCAAACACTAGGTCCTCTTCAAGTCTCAGCTTACATTCCAGCATTAAGCCTTCACAGATCACTCCAGTCAACAGTGACCTCTCCTTTCCTTCTCTAAACTCTATTACTTATCTATTTGGTACATATACCCTTCCTTGTATTGTAGTTTACAGGGTTAGCTCTAGGTTAGATAAAATCTCCTTGAGAGAGGGACCACCTTATATGTCCCTTGTAATCTTTGAACATTCGCATCCATAGGTTGCTCAGTTAGCACCTATTGAATGAATAAATACTGGAGGCAGATACGAAAAGAGATGGGCAAGTGATAAGTGAAGAGAGTGGGAGCAATAAATGAGCTGGAATATAGAGGGGGTAAAGATCATTACTAATAGGGGAGCCATATAAAATCTGATCTATTTCGACATCCCATCAGGTTTTTAGCAAATCAAAAAATGCCTAATTTCTTCTCTTAGAAGGATGCTTACTTATCAAAGGACACCCTGAAGTTATTGAATTAGAAAAAAGTATAAGAGGGCTCTGCTACATAAGCTAAGCTAGGTTTAAAATAAAATAATGTGTGTGGGCTCACCTCTTTCTGAATGATGTATCTCAACAAATGACTATTCCTTCCTAGGCTGGTTGCTGCAGCACAAAATGAAGGGAGACAATCTGGTCACTGTTGTGTGATCCTCAGAGACAGCCAAACTGGGTAACTGAACATTATCCTCAGAGTGGATATTTGGGCAGGCTTTTCTGTATAACTTCTCAGACTGTTTCAAGATAGCACTTTAACATAAGTTGGATATTTTTAATGAGCTCTAGTAGATTATAAACTCCTTGAGGACAAGGAGGTTTTTTCATTTTTTTTCTTTTAGCCTAGTATAGCCTGGAGCCTAATAAAGTGCCTACCATATGGGAGGCCCTTTGTTGAAACAAATTTGATTGAATTAAGCAAAAAGATTAACAGTTATTTGCTCAGCTAGATTTCAAGATGTGCCAGTTCATCAAGGTTAATTATTTTGACTCTTACAAATTTCACAGAGGGCTTTGTGTGTCTCATAACTGAACTCACATTTCCATGATCAGAAAAATAATTTAATGAGTTTCACCTCTTGAAGGTAACACATGGAGAAAAGTATTGCTTTGAATTTGTTGTTTTGAATAGAGGTTGTTGCAAGCTAGGATCCACTTGTTTTCAATGATCCTTTGTGAGTTAGTTAGCTCTTAGTATCAATAAGCAACACTGCCTTTTGGTAGAGAGTCAACAATCATTTATCAAGAGACTAGCCTGAGACAGGGCTCTTGGTTAGGTAGTAAATATCGAAAGGAAAAAATTTAAACAGCTTCTGTCTTCAAGGAACTTATATTTTATAATAGGAAGCAACACACATATACACATTTACCTTTATATGTATACATAAACACATGTATGTAATACAAACAATAATTGAGAAGGGATACTAGAAACTGGAGTGTAAGAAAAGTCTCATATAAGATAGAGAATTTAAGCTAACGCTATCAGGGGAGTTAGGATTCTGTGAAGGAGAAGTGAGAAGGAAGAATTTTCCAGGCATTGTGGATAGCCTTTCAAAAAGGAACCGAGATGGGAGAGGGGGGGGGTGCTCTATCTACTGTACTAGAGAC
The DNA here is from genome assembly GCF_019393635.1 of Dromiciops gliroides. NCBI lineage: Eukaryota > Metazoa > Chordata > Mammalia > Microbiotheria > Microbiotheriidae > Dromiciops > Dromiciops gliroides. The sequence goes on along the minus strand of NC_057864.1, from coordinate 366,161,908 downwards.
CTTCTCCTCTAGAACACAAGTTTCTATGTTATACCACCTGCAATCCTGAGTTTTTTGTCTAGGTAGTCAACATACCACATTTCCTGAAGAACTCAAGGACTAGCCAAACATAGAATCACATGCACTAGTCCTTGCTACCAGGGAGCTGAGGCCAGCTGTGACTTGAGTTCAGGAGAGCTATTGGGTAGATCTTCATCATTGTATCACCTGGCCTGGAACCTCTACTATACTGATACACAAGATCAATGACAAAATCAGTGGCAAAGACTCCCATTGGTCTAATAATTCTTTTTTTTTTTTTTTTGAGATATTTTATTTTTTCCGTTACATGTAAAGATAGTTCTCAACTTTTGTTTATACATGCTTTACAATTTCAGATTTTTCTCCTCCCTCCCTCCCCTCCCACCCTCCCCCCTCCCCTAGACAGCAGGTAATACTGATATAGGTTATATCTATATATATCTATACATATACATATAGATATATATATACACACACATATATATACACATAATAACATTAATCCTATTTCTGCATTAAATCCTGTTACAAGAGAAAGAATCAGAGCAGTGATGCCAAAACCTCAAAATAGAAAAAAAAAAACAACAGCACCCAAAACAAAAGAAATAATATGGTTCAATCAGCATCTATATCCACAGTTCTTTCTTTCTTTTTTTTCTTGGATTTGGAGATCCTCTTCTATCATGAGTTCCCTGGAACTCTTCTGTACCATTGCATTGGTGAGAAGAATATATTCCATACAGTAGGTCAACACTCAATGTTGATGATACTGTGTAACAATGTTCTTCTGGTTCTGCTCATCTCACTCATCATCAGCTCACGTAAGACCCTCCAGGTTTCTCTGACATTCTCCTGCTCATCATTTCTTACAGCACAATAGTATTCCATTGTATTCATATACCACAACTTGTCCAGCCATTCCCAATTGATGGGCACCCCCTCAACTTCCAATTCCTTGCTACCACGTAAAGAGCAGCTATAAATATTTTTGTACATGTGGGTCCCCTTTCCCCTTCCATGATTTCTTTGGGCAAAAGACCTAAAAGTGTGATTGCTGGGTCAAAGGGTATGCACAGCTTTATCGCCCTTTGGGCATAATTCCAATTGCTCTCCAGAATGGTTGGATCAGCTCACAGCTCCACCAACATGCATTAGTGTTCCAATTTTCCCACAGCCTCTCCAACATTTATTATTCTTCCTTTTTTGTCATTTTAGCCAATCCTGATAGGTGTCAGGTGGTACCTCAGAGTTGTTTTAATTTGCATCTCTCTAATCATTAGAGATTTAGAGGCATTTTTTCATATGGGAATAGATAGCTTGTTTTCTTCATCAGAAAACTGCCTGTTCATATCCTTTGACCATTTCTCAATGGGGGAATGACTTGGATTCTTATAAATTTGATTTAATTCCTATATAGTTTAGAGATGAGGCCTTTATCAGAAGCACTGGCCTCAAAAATTGTTTCCCCAGCTTTCTGCCCTCCCTTCTAATTTTGGGATGCATTGCTTCTGTTTGTACAAAAAATTTTTTAATTTAATATAATCAAAATCATCCACTTTGCATTTTATATATACTTCTATCTCATGTTTGGTCAAAAAACTGTTCGCCTTTCCAAAGATCTGATAGGTACACTATTCCTTTCTCTCCTAATTTACTATGGTATCACCTCTTATGTCTAAATCATGTATCCATTTTGACCTTATTTTAGTATAAGGTATAAGATGTTGGTCTATGCCTAATTTCTGCCATACTATCTTCCAGTTTTCCCAGCAGTTTTTGTCAAAGACTGAGTTCCTATCCCAGAAGCTGGAGTCTTTGGGTTTATCAAACACTACATTACTAGTGTCATTTACTACTTTGCATTTCCTGGAGCCTAGCCTATTCCATTGATCTACCACTCTATTTTTAGCCAGTAACCGATAGTTTTGATGACTGCCGCTTTATAGTAAAGCTCCAGGTTTGGTACCGCTAAACCCCACCTTCCTGTGAATTTTTTTCATTATTTCCCTGGATATTCTTGATTTTTTGTTTTTCCAGATGAATTTTGTTATTATTTTTTCTAGCTGTATAAAATAATTTTTAGGTAGCCTGATTGGTATGGCACTGAAATAGTAAATTAATTAGGCAGTAGTTTGGTCATTTTTACTATATTAGCTCTGCCTATCCATGAGCATTGATATCTTTCCAATTATTTAGATCTGATTTGATTTGTGTGAAGAGTGTTTGGTAGTTTGTGTTCATAGAGTTCCTGGGTTTGTCTTGGCAAGTAGACTCCCAAGTATTTTATATTACCTACCGTTACTTTAAATGGAATTTCTCTTTCTATCTCTTGCTGCTGGACTTTTGTTGGTCATGTATAGAAATGCTGATGCTTTAATGTGGATTTATTTATATCCTGCTACTTTGCTAAAGTTGTTAATTGTTCCAAGTAATTTTTGACTTGATTCTCGAGGATTCCTTAAGTATACCATCATATCATCTGCAAAGAGTGATAGTTTTGTTTCCTCCTTGCCTATTCTAATTCCTTTAATTCCTTTCTCTTTCTCTGATTGCTAAAGCTAACATTTCTAGGACAATATTAAAATAATAGGGGTGATAATGGACATCCCTTGTTTCACCCCCCTGATCTTATTGGGAAGGCCTCTAATTTATCTCCATTGCATATAATACTTGCTGATGGCTTTAGGTAGATACTGTTTATTATTCTAAGGAAAGCTCCCCCTATTCCTAAACTCTCTAGTGTTTTATTAGGAATGGGTGCTGTACTTTGTCAAAAGCTATCTCTGCATCTATTGAGATAATCATATGATTTTGGTTGGTTTTCTTATTGATGTGGTTGATTATGTTAATAGTTTTCCTAATGTTGAACCAGCCCTGCTTCCTGGTATAAATCCCACCTGGTCATAGTGTATTATCTGGTGATCACTTGCTGTAATCTCCTTGCTAATATCTTATTTAAGATTTTAGCATCAATATTCATTAGGGAGATTGGTCTATAATTTTTCTTTCTCTGTTTTGCTTTGCCTGGTTTTGGTATCACCCACCATATTTGTGTCATAAAACGAATTTGGTAGAACTCCTTCTTCACCTATTTTTCCAAATAATTTGTATAATATGTGGAATTAATTGTTCTTTAAATGTTTGGTAAAATTCAACCCGTAAACCCATCTGGCCCTGGGGATTTTTCTTAGGGAGTTCATTAAGTAGCTTGTTCAATTTCTTTTTCTAATATGGGTTTATTTAAGGATTTTATTTCCTCTTCAGTTAACCTGGGCAGTTTGTATGTTTTGTAAATATTCATCCATTTCATTTAGATTGTCAAATTTATTGGCATACAGTTTGGGCAAAATATTTCCTAATTTATGCTTTAATTTCCACTTCATTGGTGGTAACATCACCCTTTTCATTTTTGATACTGGTAATTTGGTTTTTCTTCTTTCTTTTTTTTTAATCAAATTAACCAGTATTTTATCTTATTTTATTGGTTTTTTCATAAAACCAGCTCTTAGTTTTTTTGATTAGTTCTATAGTTTTTTTTGCTTTCAATCTTATTGATTTCTCCTTTAATTTTCAGGATCTCTAATTTAGTGTCTAATTGGGGATTTCTAATTTGTTCTTTTTCTAGCTTTTTAAGTTGCATGCCCAATTCATTAATCTCCTCTTTCTCTTTTTTATTCATGTAAGCATTTAGAGCTATAAATTTTCCCCTAAGCACTGCTTTGGCTGCATCCCATAGATTTTGGTATGTTGTCTCATTATTGTCATTCTCTTGGATAAAGTTATTGATTGTTTCTATGATTTCTTGTTTGGCCCATTCATTCTTTAGAATGAAATTATTTAGTTTCCAATTGATTTTCATTCTACTTTTCCCTGGCTCTTTCTTACATGTAATTTTTATTGCATCATGATCTGAGAAGGATGCATTTACTATTTCTGCCTTTCTACATTTGACTATGATGTTTTTGTGCCCTAATACATGGTCAATTTTTGAAAATGTGCCATGTACTGCTGAGAAAAAGGTATATTCCTTTCTATCCCCATTCAATTTTCTCCAGACATCTATCATGTCTAACTTTTCTAGTATCTATTCACCTCTGTCACTTCTTTCTTATTTTATTTTTTGCTAGATTTATCTAATTCTGAGAGGGGGAGATTCAGATCCCCCACTAGTATAGTATTACTATCTAATTCCTCTTGTAACTCATTTAACTTCTCCTCTAAGAACTTGGATGCTATACCAATTTGGCGCATACATATTCAATATTGATATTACTTCATTATCTATTAGTACCTTTAAGTAAGATGTAATTTCCTTCCTTATCTCTTTTAATGAGATCTATTTTTTGCCTGCCACTTTGTCTGAGATAGATTGCTACCCCTAGCCTTTTTTACTTTAGCTGAGGCATAATATATTCTGCTCCTAGCCTTTTAACCTTTACTCTGTGTGTATCTCTCTGCTTCAAAATGTGTTTCTTGTAAACAGCATATTGTAGGGTTCTGGTTTTTAATCCACTCTGCAATTCGCTTCCGTTTTATAGCAGAGTTCATCCCATTCACATTCACAGTTATTATTACTGACTGTCTATTCCCCTCCATTCTATTTACCCCCTTTGTACTTTTCCCCCCTTCTTTCACCCTATTCCTCCTCACCGACGTTTTACTTCTTACCCCTGCCTCCCCCAATCTGCCCTCCCTTTTTATCACCCCCCTCTCTTTTCTTTACCCTTTTCTCCCTTGCTTTTGTCCTCCCTTCTCAGTCCCCCCCTTTCCCTTCCCCTTTTGTTTCCCTAAAGAGTGAGTTAAGTTTCTTTATCCCAATGAACGTATATGTTATTCCCTCTTTGAGTCAAATCTAATGAGAATAGGGTTGAAACCATGTTCCCCCCTCCTTTCTTTCCCTCTATTATAATAGGTTTTTTTCCACCTCTTCATATGATATAATTCATCCCATTCCACCTCCCCTTTCCTCTCCTCCCCATAGACTCCCTTTTTATCTCCTTAATTCTTTTGTATCATCACATCAAAGACAATTTATATTTATAACCTCTATATAAAGTCCTCTCTCTGCCCAAATACATTTACAGTTCTTAAGAGTTATGAGTATTATCTTCCTGTGTCGGGATATAAACAGTTTAACCATAATAGGGTAACTTTTTTTTTTTTCCCCCTCTGTTTACCTTTTTAAACTTCTCTTGAGTCTTGTATGTTGAGATCAAATTTCTATTCAGTTCTGGTCTTTTCACCAGGAAAGATTGAAAGTCCCCAATGTCATTAAATGTCCATCTTGTCCCCCTGAAAGAAAATGCCACATTTTTGCTGGGTAATAGATTCTCGGCTGCAATCCAATCTCCTTTGCCTTCCGGAATATCATATTCCAAGCCTTGCGGTCTTTAATGTTGAAGCTGCCAGGTCCTGAGCAATCCTGACTGTGGCTCCATGATACTTAATTGCTTCTTTCTGGCTGCTTGGAGTATTTTCTCCTTCAAACTGATAATTCTGGAATTTGGCTACAATATTCCTTGGAGTTTTCCTTTTGGGGTCTCTTTCAGGAGGTGATCGATGGATTCTTTCAATGATGATTTTATCCTCTGATTCTATGATATCAGGGCAGTTCTCCTTAATAATTTCCTGGAATATGGTATCTAGATTCTTTTTCTGGTCATGGCTTTCAGGCAGTCCAATGATTCTCAAATTGTCTCTCCTCGATCTGTTTTCCAGAGTCAGTTGTCTTTCCAATGAGGTATTTCACATTTTCTTCTATTTTTTCATTTTTTTTATTCTGCTTGACCGATTCTTGGTGTCTCATGGATTCCTTTTCTTCCAAACTGTCCCACATTTTAATTTTTAAGGCATTGTTTTCTTCAGTGAGATGTATGCACCTTTTTTTTCCCATTTGGCTAAGTGAATTTTTTAAGGTATTGTTTTCTTCAGTGAGATTATGTACCTTTTTTTTCCGTTTGGCTAAGTGAATTTTTTAAGGATTGTTTTCTTCAGTGAGATTAATGCAGCTTTTTTTTCCATTTTGGCCAAGTGAATTTTTAAGGCTTTGTTTCTTCAGCTTCTTTTCTAAGCTGCTGATTCTTTTTTCATAGTTTTTTTGTGTTGCTTTCATTTCTCTCCCCATTTTTTTCTTCTACCTCTTGCAATTGATTTTTAAAATCCCTTTTTGAGCTCTTCCAGGAAGGCTTTATGTTCTTGCGACCAATTCACCTTCCCTTGTGAGGCTTCAGATGTAGACAATTTGAGGCCTATTGTCCTCATCTGAGTTTGTGTTGGCTTCTTCCCTATTGATACAGAAGCTCTCAATGGAGAGGGCTCTTTTTTGCTTCTTACTCATTATTGCAGCTTATTTATTTATTCTTTAAGGTTGAGGGTCTGCTCTGGGGGCACCAGGGTCCCTGTTTTGGGCTTCTTGTGCAGGTGTATAGGTGCTGTGTTGACCGGGGCTTTTACTCTGAGGCCCTTTATGGTGTGTGGAGATTCCCCTGTCCCTGCACTTCCTGTCTGATTGTGCTCGGCCAGCCAGGCGCCAGACCCCGGCGATCTGATTCCCGCCGTTCGTGGCCCTCTCGGCTGGTGCAGGTAAGTTTTTCCACTGTCCTTCTTGGCCACCAGATTTTTGAACCAGGTTCGGGAGCCTCAGTTGTTCGGCTGTGACCCGCAGCTCCTGCTGATTTGCCCCGACCCCCTCGGCACTGGGTTGCTGCCCTGCGCTGGGCCTCCCTTTTGCCCGAGTCAGACCGACCTTTTCCTGAAGTCTTCTAAATTATCTCTGGTTGGAGGACTGTGTCTCTCTGTCTCTTTGCAGGTTCTGTAGTTTCAGAATCCGTCCAGAGGCTTGATTTAATGTTCGTTTTGAGGGAACAGAAGGAGAGCTCAGGCAGCTTGCTGCTTCCTCTCCGCCATCTTGGCTGAGCTTCCTAATAAATTCTTTGAGGTCATGGATTATGTCTCAGACCTCTCCTTTGATCACCCTAGCACTAAGCACTCCATAGATGTTGGTCACTGATTATATTAATGGTTGATATTGTAGCCTGTTAAAAAATAATCTACCTCACTGTCCCCACTGTTATCCATTGAGAGGGATCTACCTCAGAATTGGGCTCTGAAGAGGGACTAACAAACTCTTTAATTAGAACCCTTCAGACCATTTATCTTCTCTATTTGATATTCCTGATGGACTTTAGCTGACAAATACCTATCTCCTTCTCCTCTAATCTCTTCAATTCAGAACTGCCTTCAGGTGAATAAAGAAGCCCTTTTCTCAGCTAAATTTCCCCATTTTCTCATTGCTATTCAGCTCAGCCTGGTCCTCCCCTGAGTACCCTTTGACTATACCTTTTGAAATCTCCCTCTATTATTAACATACTTCTCTTCATCCTAAATCTCTTCTCACATTTATTCCATCTTCTGGTGCTCATAAAAACCTAAATACCTTCTGAAGTTACCTCATCCCTCTATTGAAGGCTGTGTTTCTTCTCTCACAGCCCCTGATCCACAGGATAGATTAGGAGGATAACTCTGGTTTACTCCCAGTGAGGTGGGATGGAATTAGGATCCAACTGATCATGAGTTGTCCCAAAATAATTACAAGACTCACTGACTCAGTTTCCCAGGTTTTATTGCAATACTGTGAGTGATCACAGGGAGAGAACCAGAAAAGTGGAAAGGTATCTCCCGAATAAGGAAATTGATTATCAGTCTCAGTATACTAATCTCTACCTTAGGGAGGTACAGGGGAGGGCCTGAGTTCATTTTAATAATCTTCACTTTAGGGAGGTACAGGGCAGGGCTTATCTTAATTTGGAGTTCCTACAGTCCTAAGCCAACCCCCAAGGTGGGTACCTTTTTCCATGGAGGTGTATTTTGGGGGTTTACACATCATAAGGTGAATCTGGGAACAAATTTGGTCTTTTCTGCACATGTCTCTTTCTGTGTCCCATACTTAGTTTCAAAACATCTTCATTTTTCAATTATTTCTAGTAAGAATTTCTATAGCCTGTCAGTTTATCATTGTTACAGTTTAAGGTCTTCATGGCTTGCCTCCCTCTGTTCCCGTTATGGGTACTGATTTATGTGGGTAAGAGAACCTAGGAACCTGACTTGTAAGTTATCCATTCATTGGGGTCTGAATCCATCTTAGAGCTCATATCTGAATTAAAGCTTGGGTCTTAGGTTTTTCTGTTAACCCCTTTTTTGCCTCCTGCATCACCTCTTCTCTGCTAACACTTCCCTCTGTCAACAGTCAATAATCACCAGCCACTTTTCCTTCTTTAAAGTTTATTCTATCTTGTCTTCTTCTTTGTTTCTGACATCTATGCATCTCTAGGTTCCTCTTCTTCAGTAAAATTTAAAAAATGGCTCACAATCTTCTTTGCCACCCAAATTCCTATCACCTTCAGTTATATTGGCCTCCCAATTCTTCAGCCTTATCAAATACCATAACATCTGTCTCCAGCCTGCCTCAATCATATATGGGAGTGGTGATAGCCTAGAACCTCCCTCTTCTGCATTACCTGCCCTCAACTGAATTTAGCCCAGGTGCTGAAATTCTTAGTTCCTGTATAGCACTGGCCAAGACCTTCTATGATGTTCACTGAGTAGATCGAAAAAAGTGTTTGATCTGTAGGCCACATTTAGGTCATGATTTCAGAGAAACTCTCATATATCAGAGAGAAAAGATTGGGTTTAGGAGAGAATATGAAAGGAGAGAAAGTCAAAAAGTCTCTTTTATCATGCTTGGAAGGGATAAAGAATTTGGAATCAAATCTAGAAATTGCATTTGAATTTTCTGAAATATGTCTCATCTTGGCATTATACATAATCATTTATAAACTTATTGAAACAAATAGTTATATTTTTCAATAAACCACTACTTTATTAGTCTATTTCACTTGAACACATAACTATTAAATTAAAATGCTAACTCATAATAATAGCTTGCCTTAGAGTGTTTTAAGGTTTGCAAAACACTTTATCAACATAAAGTCATTTGATTCTCACATAGGGTAGCTGGGTGGAACTATGGATAGAGCAACTAACCCTGGAGCCAGGAGAACCCGAGTTCAAATCCAGTCTCTACTAGCTGTATGATGCTGGGTACATTACTTAACAAGCACCAAATGCCTCAAAAAAAAAAGTAAAGAAAGAAAAAGCATCTTCTAGTAAATATCTAGGGTAGGATTTGAACTCAGGTCTTCTTGACTCCAATTCTAAACACTCTACTCACTGTATCACCTAGTGTCCTCAAAAGAGACTAAGAGATTCCCTGACATCTCATTTAGTAGGCCATTTTGTCTTTACAGTAGCTTAAGGAGATAAATGTTTGTGCTATTCCTAAAGGAGGATTTACAATCTTTCAGTCTCTCAACATTGTTATTCTTTTTTTAAATTAAATTAAATTTTTTTAACATTCATTTTTATAAGATTTTGAGTTCCAAATTTTTCTTTCTCCCTTCCTCCCCTGCCCCCTCCTTAAGAGAGCAAGCAATGAGTTATTCTTTAAGCTTCATTTATCCTCCTATGAGGTAAGTTAGCTTACTCATCATTCCCATTTTATATTCCCAAGATGCTCCAAGCTTCCTGCATTTCATCAATAGGAAGCCTGAGTGCCAACAGCCTAGACTATGGATTGAAAAAACCAAAAGCTCTTTTACTTTGTTCCTGTCTGGTAATAACAGAGGACTGAACTTCCAGGTTAACTCTCATTCCTGGGCAGTGAAAAGAGACAAAGACAAATTTCAACATCAAAATGGATTCTGCTTTTAGAAGAGTCTAGTACCAATGAGCATGATGATTTTGCTTTTATTAGCTTCCATTTAATCTGGTTAAATGTGTATACATTAATGACCTGGTGAGACATGAATTACTGAAACACATAACAGGATACTCAGTAAGTCAGCTAGTATTATGTGACAGGAAGCTAGGTGGGAGTCAAGAGGACCTGAGTTCAAATCCAGCCTCAGATACTTACTAATTGTGTGACCCTGGGCAAGTCACTTAGCCCTGTTTAAGTTTCCTCATCTGTAAAGTGAACTGGAGAAGGAAATGCTAAACTACTACAGTATCTTTGCCAAGGAAAATCCCAAATGGGGTCACAGAGAGTTGGACACAACTGAAACAACTCAACAATAATTATGGCTTAGTCAATAGGCTAAACAATAAAGATACAAATAGAGGGAAAAAAGAAAAGGTGATGCAAGAGTTTAAGTAGAGTGGAAGCTGAACCATAATCAGACTGGTGGAAAATCCAATTCACACCCTAGATAGAGATAAAGTGAGAAAAGATTTGTAAAGTTCTTTGCAAACCTTAAAGCACTATATAAATACTAACAATTATTATTATTATAAAGAATGTCGACACTATACAAAAGATGGGGCTTAACCCTCAATTGACAACACATTATCTGAGCTTCACTTATGAATATGACCAAGTGCTTTGGTCATAGTGTCTCTAGTGTCACATGCAGAAAAAGAAACTGAGGTCCAGTAAGGTTAAACATCTTACTTGGGCTATATTCAGTTTACAACTATTTACATAAGTAGCAAGACTTGGATTTTTTTTAAATTTAATTAATTTATTTATTTTTGTAGGGCAATGAGGGTTAAGTGACTTGCCCAGGGTCATACAGCTAGTAAGTGTCAAGTATCTGTGGCCAGATTTGAACTCAGATCCTCCTGAATCCAGGGCTGGTGCTTTATCCACTGTGCCACCTTGCTGCTCCTAGACTTGGATTTTAATCCGTGTCCTCTCACTATAAATTCTTTGCATTCTCCCTTATACCACACTAACTCTCATTCTTCCTTCCCTCCAAAATTACATGAACCCCCACAATGCACATAGTTCACTATTCTAAGCACTGAAGGATATTTAAAGATAAATAATATATGAATAAAATATTATTCTTAAAGTAGATTATAATCTAGTATAGGAGATCTACTTCATACACAAATAATCTTGATATAAGGAATCTAGGATTCTTTGGAATCCTAGATCATGGATATAGAGAGCTGGAAGAAACCTTAACAGTCATCTAGTCAAAAGATCAGGCAATACAGCACACTCAGAATCAGAGTACCTGGGTTCAAATCCTATTGCTGACATTTAGCATGTTTGACTTTGGGCAAATAACAAAATCCATCGTCCTTCCAAATTTCCTTATCCTCTTCAGTCACCATTGTCCTTCCAGTCACCCATCAATGGCCTTGATACTATTCTGGACTCTTCACTCTTCCTTAATCATTTGCTAAATCTTATTTCTACATGTATAGTGTCTCTCATATCTGTCCCCTTCTCTCCATTCTCGAAGAAAACACATTAGTTCAGGACTTCATCAATTCTCACTCAGACTATTGCAATAACCTCCTAATTAGTCTCCCTGCCTCAAGTCCCTTCCCTCTCCAATTTAGCTTTATCACAGCTGCCAAAGTGATTTCCTGAAAGCACAAGTCTGAACATGTTGCTCCCTTACTCAATAAACTCCAGTAGCTCCCCATTGGCTCTAAGATCAAATATCATTTCATCTGTATCTTATCCTTTTTTACTTCAATGTATTTATCATAATGTACACAATTGCAAAGTATTCCATGTTTACAATTTATAAATAAGTACATATATACATACTGGTGTGTGAATTAAATTTTTTTACTGATGGTCAACAAGTCAGCCAAGAGTCAAGAGGCATTTATTAAGTTTCTTCTGTGAGTCCAGTACCAGGCTAAGTGCTGCTGATATAAAGAAAGGCAAGAGACGATGCCTAAAGGAGATAATGGGAAAGACAACATGCAAACAACTATGTGCAAATGAGATATCTACAAGATAAATCAGAGACCTCAAGGATGCCAGGGAGCACAGGAGGGGGAAGTGAAGAGGGAGAAAATTCCAGGCATAGGATAGAGCTAGTGAAAATGCCCAGAGATATAGTATGTTTTGTTAGAGGAACAATAGTAAGAAGACCAGGGTTATAGTACCTAGGGATATGAAATGGAGAGGAGGAAATTGTAAGAAGACTTGAAAGGATGGCACCTGGTTATGAAGGATTTTATATAGTCAGAAGACTTTTTATTTGATAGTAGAGATGATAGGAAATCCCTGGAATTTATTGAAAAGAGAGATGATATGTTTAAACCTGCTCTTTAGCAAGATCAATTTGACAGCTTACTGGAGGGTGGACTACAATGATAAAGGGGCATAATTTTTTTAAAAATGGTGGGGCAGCTAGGTGGCACAGTGGATAAAGTGTTGGCCCTGGATTCAAGAGGACTTGAGTTCAGGTTAAGCCTCAGAGACTTGACACTAGCTGTGTGACTCTGGGCAAGCCACTTGATTTCATTGCACCCCCCCCACTCCCCCCCCCCAAAAAAAAATTTGTAGACAACTTCTCTAGAATAATAGCATCAATTAACCCCCCCCTCCCCAAGCTGAGTATGATTCAAGAAAGACTTGGTAGTATAGGCCTCACCTGTCCCATCCCAGACTAATTATTACTCCAGTGGCAAGTTTCTTGTAAATGAACCCCCAGTGGATTAAGTTGTAAAAAGAGATGTTCAAGGAAGGATCCAATTTCAGCTCAAACCATCCTAACACCATGTCTACTAGCTCTTTGGGGGTAGAATGGGACAGGGAGGGAGTCTCCTTCCCATTGCTTCATGGAACACTGTTTAGAGGTGTCTGCTTCAAATTGAAGTTGGAACGACACCCAGGGCAAACACACAGTCCAGGCAAGCACAGGCTGGAAGCTCTACTAATTGGTTAAATGTACACAAGTAGCTGGATTCCTACCATCTGGCCAATGAAATAGACCCCCACAGTGGAACACATCTGCGTCGTTAAGGTTATGCATGTAGCTTATTGCTATAGTAACAAGCACCAGGGATTTTTCAGTCTGTTTTAAGTTCCTTATTTAAGGGCAAATATGCATCTCTCTTTTGAATGATAAAGACTTCTATTAGAAAAGCAGGGCAGGTACTATAGATATTCAGGTAAAAATGCAAAGTTAAGTTAGCTACAATCCAAAATATTGATGTAGAATATGCCTCATTAGTCTAAATTGGCATTTCCTCTGGTTATTCATCCTAAATACGTCAAGCGAACTAACTGAAACGATGAAAAAGGTGTGTTTCAGCCCAATCTGCTTCCCATTTATATTCAGTTCACCTGACAAGAATGAAATATAGCACATCTCAGACTAAAAAGCTAGTTGTCCCTCCTGATGCAGCAGCTTCTGTAAATTGAATGATGGGAAGAGATGTGATATTAACAAGTAGTCTCCTTCCAGATTTTGTTATAGACTATGAGACCGCTGATTTTCTTGATAAAGAGAACTCCAAAAGAGAAAAGTCTTTCTTTCAGTATTGCTAGACAAATGTGCTGCAATTTATAGTCTCAGAGAAGATAAATGAATTACTGAGTCACATAGTTAAAATGTGTCAGACTGGTAGGACTTGAACCCAGGGTTTTCTATCCACTAGCTTACATTATCACTTCATAGTATTTACTCGAGTATAGTTAAACTTTTATCAGTTAAATTTAAAAGACACTTCCCAATATTCTTACTAACCTTTTCCACCCCATTCCAGGCCCCACCAACATGAAGTAGTGGGAAGAACACTGAATTCAGTCATATAACCTGAGTCTTAATCCTGTCTCTTTCTTTTTCAAAATTCTTTAAAAATAATATTTTATTTTTTCCCAATTGCATGTAAAATATTTGTTTCTTTTTTTAAATTCTGAGCTCTAAATTCTTTCTCCCCTCCTTCTAGTACTCCTTTCCTGAGACAGTAAGCAATCTGATATAGGTTACACATATACAGTCATGTAAAACATATTAGTCATATAATCCTATGTCTTTCTTTTTTTTTTTTTTTAATTTTTGCAGGGCAATGGGGGTTAAGTGACTTGCCCAGGGTCACACAGCTAGTAAGTGTCTGAGGCTGGATTTGAACTCAGGTACTCCTGAATCCAGGGCGGTGCTTTATCCAATCCTATGCTTCAACTTAACTACTGTGTAACCTTGGATAAGTCACTCCTCTTTGCCTCAGTTTCTTCATTGATAAAATAAAGAGGTTTAAGAAGATGGCTGTGACGTTTTCTAAGCTCTAAATCTATGATCATGTGATCTTTTTCCTGCCTATGTAAATAGACTAATGAGTCCCTTCTAGTGTCTAAACAATTTCTTGGTTACAAATTGTAAACATTTGAAAGTTGATTTCATGCTATACCCTTCAATGGATCTTAATCAAGAGTGAGGTCTACCAACCTGACATTTTGATGGGCCAGTGATAGTATTATCAATGGAAAGCTAAAACTTGACTACCAACATCACCATCTCTTGCTTCATTGATTCATTCATGTATTCAACCAAGTATTTGTTAAACATAAAGTATATAATTGAAATTATCCATTTTATAAATACAGAGCTCTATGTTAGACTTAGAGGAGGTATAAAGATTAGATAAGGCATGACTCCTACCTTCATAGAATTTGCTGTATGCGGAAGAAAGAAAAGGTACAAAGTTTTTCACTGAGCCAAATAGAGGTAGACAGAGACAGAGAGACTCTGTCTCTGTCTGTCTGTCTGTCTGTCTGTCTGTCTGTCTCTCTCTCTCACACACACACACACACACACACACACACAGAACAAAGATAGAGAACAAAAAATGTATTAATTTCTCACTATGTGCCAAAGACTGTGCTAAGTTCTTGCAATATAAGAACAAGCAAGCAAAAGTGCCTGACTTCAAAGAGCTTACATTTTAATGGGAGGAAGACAACACAGAAGAGTGCAGAGACTAACAATGTATCACAGTACACCTGGCTAATTCTGGCTATTCTTCAGGAAATATGGTTTGGTTGACAACATAGATGGTGTAGTCATACGTAATGTCACTCTCTTCTAGAGAAGCAGGTTTCTGGTGCAGTGGCTAGAACACCATGCCTAGAGTCAGGAAAACCCAAGTTCAAATCCTGCCTCAGACACAGCTATGTGAATATGGTCAAGTAACTTAACCTTTTATCACCTCAGTTGTAAAGTGGAGACAATAATAGCATCTAGCACTCAGGATTTCTGTGAAGATTAAATGAGAATATTTTTGTAAAGCACTTAGTGGGTAGAGCCAAGATGGTGGAGGAGAGGCTGTGACTCCCACAAGCTCTCAATAAACCTATCTACTCATTCCCAAATAATGCCCTAAAAACCCCGCAGAGCAGCCCAACTCACATAAGAACAGAATGAGACTACTTTCCAGCCAAAGATAGCAACTGGGATCACCCTGTTGATTAGACTGAGAGAGGAGCTCACCACGCGTCCGGACCCAGCCCAGCAACAGACTACACTCTAGTGCCTCAGAGTCTTCAGCACCAGCAGCTTCTTCTGCGGCTCAGCTTGCAGACTGGTGAGGAGGTTTGGCGGTTGGCTAGGACAACGTGGCTACAGTCTCTGCTGGAGTTGGGGTGAAGTGCCCTGGTTCTTAACCTGTGGGTCAAATTGAGTGGTGGTGACCTAGTGGGGGAGAGGCACAAGCACGTCAAGCTTCTGACCCTAGAGAATCAGATTTCAAACATCTGCTTTGTGGGAATTTATTGTGATTTGGGGACCCTGCCTTTGGGCTGAAGTTAAAAAGCCTTAGGCCTTCAGGGGTTTTCTCTCTGTAATCAGAGCTGCCCCTCCCCCTCCACTTCAGCTGGTGGGGGGATGCTCTCCGAGCAGGCTAAGCTGCTTTGCAAGAAAAAACCCAGGCCCTGGGTTGTGCACGGTGCAGCCATGAGCACAGAGGAGATGTGCACAAACAAACTGAGGGATGCCTGGAGTTTGCTTTTGCCCAGCCCCCAGCTCAGGTGGCCTTGGCACGGGGCTCAGCTGGACCCTGGGGTGGCAAGCCGAGTTTCACCTGAGAGAGAAGGTTAATAAAAAGAGAGCTGGGAGGTTCACAACAGTCGGAGTTAGGGGCTTTTCAGGCTTTCGTTGTTGACAGTAAAGAGAGGGGCTGACAGAAGATGGAGAAAAGACTAAGGAGAAGGTAGAGATCTGAGACGTTGGTGAGAGAAGAAGCACTTGGAGGGTCATTGCAACAGTACCAGAAAGGGGTTTCACTCAGGAGACTGAGGCTGCAGACATAAAGGGGACAGAGAAAGAGCTAGCGAAAAGGTAGAGAAATGCTGGAGGGACAAGTATGGAGTAAGGGGCTTTTCAGGGGTTTGTTGCTATGGTGCACAGAGGGAAGTTAGATGGAAAGGGGAAATGATAGAAGAAGGTTGGTTAGCACAGAGGAGACTAAGTAGATGCTAGAGACACTGAGATGTTGGTGAGAGAAGAAGTTCAGGAGGGAGAGGAGATCGAGAGAGAGAGAGAGAGAGAGAGAGAGAAGAGAGAGAGAGAGAGAGAGAGGGAGAGAGAGAGATGCTGGAAGGTCATATAATTTTGCATTTCTTTAACCTTATCCTTTTAATTTATTTATTTATTTATTTATTTTTTGCTGGGCAATGGGGGTTAAGTGACCTTTGCCCAGAGTCACACAGCTAGTAAGTGTCAAGTGTCTGAGGCCGGATTTGAACTCAGGTCCTTCTGAATCCAGGTCCGGTGCTCTATCCACTGCACCACCTAGCTGCCCCCGCATTTATTTTTATAAATAAACCCTGCTTTGATTATAAAAGAGGCTGTTTGATTATCAATTTAGGAGGAGCAAGTGTGGAAAATTTTAAATGGCCCTAACAGATTGGCTTAGGAAATTAATAGCAGATAGCCAGCCAGTCCAAAGTCAACAGATTAGCCACCCCTCCCCCCCAGCTAGTAAGTTAAAATATTTTACAGCTTCCAGGATGAGATGAGTAGGCAAAGAAAGCAGTGGGATATAGAAAGCTTGGAGGGGGGTGGTGGCAAATTAGACCAGAATACACTCTCAGAAGAAGATAATAATAAAGTCAATGCTCCAACATACAAAGCTTCCAAGAAAAATATGAATTGGCCTCAGGCCATGAAAGTGCTCAGAAGGGACTTTGAAGAGAAAGTAGGAGAGATAGAAGGAAGATTTAGAGAGATGGAGGAAAGAATTGGAAGAGAAAATAGAGCAATGCAGGAGAGTCATGAGAAAAAAGTCAACAGCTTGAAAAGCCCAAATGGAAAAGTAGATACCAAAGCTCTCTGAAAGAAAATAATTGTCTATGAATTAGGATTGAACAAATGGAAGGTAGTGAATTTCTGAGAAACCAGACACAGTAAAGCAAATCAATTGAATAAAAATTAGAGGGCAATATGAAATATCTTCTTGGAAAACAGCTGACCTTGGAAAACAGATCCAGGAGAGATAATCTGAAATCATTGGACTAACTGAAAATCATGACCAAAATAAGAGTTTAGACATCATCTTCCAAGAAAGTATCAGGGGAAATTGCCCTGATATTCTAGAGGCAGAAGGTAAAATAGAAATTTAAAGAATCTACCAATCACCTCCTGAAAGAGATCCCAAAAGGAAAACTTCCAAGAATATTATAGCCAAATTCCAGAGGTCCCAGGTCAAGGAGAAAATATTGCAGGCAGCTAGAAAAAAGGACATTCAACATACTGTGGAGCTACATTAAGGGATAACACAAGATCTAGTAGCATCCTCCATTAAAGGACCAGCAGGGCATGGATATGATATTCCAGAAGCAAATGAACTGGGACTAAAGCCAAAAATCACCTACCCAGCAAAACTGACTATAATCTTTCAGAAGGAAAAAATGGGACTTAAATGAAAAAGAGAACTTTCAGGCATGTGTGATGAAAAGACCTGAACTGAATAGAAAATTTGAATTTCAAATACAAGACCGCAGAGAAGCTAAAAAGGTAAACAGGAAAAAAGAAATCCTGAGGATATTAAAAGATTAAACTGTTTACATTCCTACATGGAAAGATAATACTTCTAACTCATAAGGTCTTTCTCAGTATTAGGGCAGCTGAAAGGAATATACTTAGACAGAGGGCACAGCTGTAAATTGAATATGAAGGGGTGATATCTGTAAAGCATTTTTTTGTTTATCCTTGGTTTTTTTGTGGGACATGTAGGATGGGGTGGCTTATGTCTTGGGCCACATATGGGGTTGGAGCCTCCTGGGTCCAGGGCTGGTGCTATATCCACTGTGTCACCTAGCTGACCCATGATGACATCTTCAAAATAAAGTTAAGGGGTAAGAGGAATGCACTGGAAGAAAGGGAAGGAGAGAGGTAGACTGGGGAAAAGTAGCTCACATAAAAGAAACAAGAAAAAGCTTATGGCGTGGAGGGGAAGATGGAGAAGGAGTGAGGGAGTGAGTGAACCTTACTCTCATCAGAACTGGCTCAAAGAAGGAATTACATACACACTCAAGTGGGTATAGTAATATATTGTGCCCTGAGGGAAATTGGGAGGGGAAGGAGATATGGGGGAAAGGTAAAAGAAGGAAGTGCAGATTTGGGAGAGGGGGCAATAAAAAGCAAAACATTTTCAAGGAGGGATAGGGTGAAAGAAGATAGAAAATAGAGTAAATATCAAGGGGAGGGAATAAGATGGAGGGTAATAAAGTTAGCAATAGTAACTGAAAGAAATGATGAGCAGGATATCAGAAGGATATATGAAAAACTCAAACCATCAACAGAGAAAGAACTGATGGTATCTGTATCTGTATCTGAATACAGATTGAAGTATAATTTTATTTGTTAGCTCTTCTTTCTAAAGATATTTTGTCTATTTTCTTTCACAACCTGACTAATGAGAAGATGTTTTGCATAACTGCACATGTACAACATATTGAATTGCTGGATTTCATAGGGAGGGATGAGGAGGGAGGGAGGAAGCAAGAAAATTTAGAACACAAAGTTTTAAAAAATCAATGTGAGGGACAGGTAGGTGGTGCAGTGGATAAAGCACTAACCCTGGATTCAGACAGACCTGAGTTCAAATCCAGCCTCAGAAACTCAGACACTTGACGAGCTGTGTGACACTGAGCAAGTCACTTAACCCTCATTGCCCCACACAAAAAAAATCAATGTGAAAAGTAATGATAAGCAGGAGGAGTTCAGAGAAACCTGGGAGGACTTACATGAACTGATGCTGACTGAGAGGAGGAGAACCAGGAGAACATTATACACCATAACAGGAACATTGTGTGATGAACAATGGTGATACACTTGGCTCTTTTTAGAAATGCAATGATCCAAAACAATTTCAAAGAACTTCATGATAGAAAATGTTTCAACATCCAGAAAAAAGAACTGTGGTTTATGAATACAGATTGAATCATATTATTTCTATTTTGGGGCTGTTTTTTTTCCCTTCTCTTTTTGAGGTATTTCCCCTGTGCTCTGACTCTTCTTCATGATATGATTCATGCAGAAATATGTTTAATATGATTGCACATGTATAACCTATATTAGATTCTTTCTGTCTTGGGGCGGGAGGAAGGCAGGGAGGGTGGGAGAAAAACTTGGTACTACAAATCCCATGAAAAAAATGTTGAAAACTATTCTTAATGTAACTGGAAAATAATAATTACTGAACTTCAAAAAAAAAGTAAAGTATTTAGCCATAGTGGCTGGGACATAGTATGCATTTAAATTCTTTCCTACCCTCCTTAACAAACATATTTCACCAAATACATTTGTACGAGCCTTTCTCTGCCCTTTAATCAGACTCCAAGGAGAATAGTTATGGGATTCTTGATATTATCACCTGGACACAAGCAGCTCCCTCTGCTTGATAAATTTCAGTGTTCATTATTGGTCTTAGGCATAAAATTCTCCATTTAAGGTTTAAAGCCCTGGATAACTTGGTCCCAAACTATCTTCCTGAAGTCATTATTCATTACTCACTTTACTCTGCCTTTAAGATCTCACCAAACAGCTTCTCTTTGTTCCTCATGCATAGCACTCAATATCCATCCCCTTGCTTTGCACCATTCATTCAGAGTGCACTCTTTCTGACCAGTGTCCTCATAGAAATCTCTTCTCCCTTCAAGACACAATTAAAGCACTATCTTCTATAAGAAATCTTTCATAATCCCCCACCCTGCTAGAGCCTGCCAATCCCAAAGACCTTGTATTCAAATTTTATTGTTCTGTCATTTCAGTCATGTCTAACTCTTTGTGACTGTGAGAAAATAACTATTGATAATGCAACTTTTTGGGAGGACACTGGACCCAGTCTTAGCTCTCTCTTTACCCCCACTCAGAGGTTTAGCTCAAGAACTCTCTCTCTGGTCTCTTTTCAGAGCTAGCTAAAGGTGTATTAGAGATAAGGCTCCTTTGCAATTAGCTGAACCATACCTATTTGAGTGTGCCCTTTGCCCTCAGGGTGTCTGTTCTTATGCTAGACCCCCTGACCTCTCATGGTAAAGCTCATTTTATATGGACCACCCCTCAGGTCATGTCAACCAATGGAATTGAATGATTCTAGCCAATTAGATTACAGTCAATTTCTTGGTAGAGATGCCAAAGGGATTTGCCATTTTCTTCTCCAGCTCATCTTGCAATGAAAAACTAAAGCAAATAGAGTTAGGTGATTTGCCCAAGGTCACACAAGGTAGTAAGTGTCTGAGGTCAGCTTTGAACTCAGAAGATGAATTTTTCTGACTCCAGACCCAGCTCTCTATCTGCAGCATCGCCCAGCTGCTTTCTATTCGACCTACCTTGTATTTATTCTCTTGTATATATTTAGCACATAATTATTTATTTTTGTCTCTTGATTAGAGTGGAAGATTTTCGATAGTAGAGAGTTGTGTCGTTCTTCATATTTGTATTCCAAAAACCTAGCCAGTGTTTGGCACACAGTAGGTACTTAAGAAAGATTTGTTGCATTGATTATAAATGAGTTAAACTAAGATTACTTGTCTTCCCCTACAACTCCACCTCACTGGAGTTCATGAAATATGAAAAATACTTTGTATTGTAACCTGGAAAACAACAGTGATTTTCAGGCCAAGTCTTTCTTGTTCAACAAGCTATCATTAAGATGTCACATCCTCTTTCCTGCTACCTCTGTCCCTTCAGTCCTTTCTCCTCTAAAACCTCTCATGTCTGGAACATCTAGACTTGGAAACTTCTAAAAATTTCTACTTTCTAGCTGATCATTAAGGACCCCTTTCTTCCCTATATAATATCTGAGTCATCCTGCTACCTGACATTCCAGATGGACACCATGTCTGTCTGAAAACAGATCCAAGGGTCAAGAAACGAATTTGGGTAACTGAGCTTCTCAGAAAAACTTTCACAAAACCTCCTCTTGCCATTGCCCTAAAGACCTATAGGCCCATGGCTCTTGGATGGCATTCCTGGCTTTCTTTTCTACCCTTTCCCAGATGCTGACTTTCATCTAGTCTTAGTTAAAGTCTTACTTTCTGCAGGGAAACCTCTTCAATCCTCCTTAATTTCAGGTGCCTTCCCTTGGATGTTATTCCTACAATTTATCCCATATATATTGTTACATGAATCTAATAGAAATTCAACTAGCTAATACCAATAAGTCCGAATGAATCAGGAAGACCAGATTTTAATAAACTCAGTGTATGTGTGTGTGCGTGTGTGTGTGCATGTGTGTGTGTGTGTGTGTGTGTGTGTGTGTGTGTGTGTGAGAGAGAGAGAGAGAGAGAGAGAGAGAGATGTACTCCACCAGCAGTGGATGGAAATGTGTACCCTTCACAATTTGTCTAGTAGTATTTATATGTTACATGAAGCAAAGCAAAAAAAAAAAAAGAGGCTTCTCATCTATAGTGTAGCTAGTTATACAAAGCAATAAAGTATGCTTGTCAAGGAGAATGTATGTCATTAGTTACAGGAGACAGATAAGGGATGTATCCTTGTTAGTATAGATGGTTTCACTAAATCAAAGGAAACTACTTGACAGACTAGTTAAAGGAGGGGGATATCCCAGAGACTGAAATCCTCTCTCTCTCTCTCTCTCTCTCTCTCTCTCTCTCGTTCATTCTCTCTCTCTCTTAAAGCAATTAACTTGTTTTGTACAAGTTTAAGGGAGCAAATAAAGACAACGAAGAGAACCAGATGGCACAGTTGGTCCTACAGTTCATGCAGGAGTTGTATACAGCAAATAGTGAATACGGAACAAAATAAAGTCCTCAAAATTCACTTTTTATTTTTTTGGTGAGGCAATTGGGGTTAAGTGACTTGCTGAGGGTCACACAGCTAGTAAGTGTTAAGTGTCTGAGACCAGATTTGAACTCAGGTACTCCTGACTCCAGGGCCAGTGCTCCATCCACTTCGCCACCTAGCTGCCCCTCAAAATTCACTTTTAACCAAAAATTCTCTAATGACAATATATTGTTTATGTATTGTCTCTGCCATTATGCTATAAGATCCTTGAGATCTGAGACTAGTTTTCACCCTTTTTTTTGGAATCCGCAGTTCTTACTTAGCACAATGTCTGGAACATAATAGGAGATCAATAAATGCTCATTAACTTGACTTAACATAGTAGTTTTTCAGTGATCCTTGAACTGAATTATGTTAGAGGAAGCATGGTAGTGCAGATAAATTACTGGACTTGGAGACAATGTTGTTGTTCAGTCATCTTAGTCATGTCCATCTCTTTGTGACCCCATTTGGGGTTTTCTTGTCAAAGATACTGGAGTGATTTGCCATTTTATTTCTCTAACTTATTTACATATGAGGAAATGAGGCAAATAGTGTTAAGTGACTTGCCCAGAGTCTCACAGCTAATATGTGTCCTAAAGTCAGATTTGAACTCACATAGAGGAGTCTGCCTGACTCCAGGCCCAGTACTCCATCCACTGTGCCACCTAGCTGCCAGAGACAAGAAGATATGGGTTCAAATCCTACCTCTGACACCTCCTAGATATATGACTTTGGGCAAGTCAATTTACCTCTCTGGCACCTCAGTTTCCTCATTTGTGAAATGAGGAGTTGGACTCAGTGATCTCTAAGGTACCTCCTATCTCCTATTATTTCAGCATCTAGTCCTGACAAAGTTTAGAGAAGATCAGCTTCAATGATAATTTTTTCCCCCTTTTGGCCAAAGCGACTTTATTTTTTTTTAGAGTAGGAAGATCTTTATCTATCTATCTATCTATCTATCTATCTCATCTCATCTCATCTCATCTCATCTCATCTCATCTCATCTCATCTCATCTTATCTATCTATTTATTTTAAACAGTAAACATTTTTCTTTATAGTTTTGAGTTCCAAATTTTATCCCTCCTTCCCTCCCTCCCCTTCCCCCTTCCTAAGGCGGTAAGCAATCAGGTATGGGCTATACATGTATGTTTATGTAAAACATTACCATTTTGTACAAGTCATTTTGTATAAGAAAAGCTGAATAAAAGAAAAAAATGAAAGAAAATGAAAAATAGCATGCTTAAGTCTGTGTTCCATCAATATCAGTTATTTATCTGGAGGCAGACAGTATGTTTCATTAATAATCCTTTGGGATTGTCTTGGATCATTGTATTGCTGAGAATAGTGGTCTTTCACGGTTCTTCATCAAACCATATTGCTGCCTATGCACAGTGTTCTCTTGGTTCTGCTCACTTCACTATACATCAGTTCATATAGTCTTTCCAGACCTTTCTGAAATCACCTTGTTTGTCATTTCTTATAGCCAATAATATTCCATCAACATCATATACCACAGCTTGTTTAGCCATTCCCAATTGATGCAGTTCCTTTGATATCCAATTCTTAGCCACCATAACAGAGCTGCTATAATATTTTTGTACCAACAGTCTTTTCTCCTTTAGGGAAGTACCAAGTAACTTTAAAAGGCTATCTACTCTGTTGCAGAGGAGTTATGATCATAAGCAGAAGACGCATGACACCAAGGATATGTCACTTCAAATTATGCAGTGCCAAAGAGAGTATTCAGGTTACAAAGTTATCATCAATACATTCGCCACCTTTTGAATTGCCATTTGTGACCATCAGATCTTGCCTTCTGGCCAGACCCAGATCAGAAGGCAATCAATAGCATTTCCCTTCTAAAAGAAAGTCCTCTGAGAACATACTTAATGCAAAGTAGCAAAGCAGTTTGTGGGTATTTCCTTATATTGTTGCTTCTCCTCCCATAAGGAGAAAAGAACTTCAGGCTTTAGAAATGTTTGTCTGTCACCTTCCACTAAATTTACATACACTCTTACATAGGAACCCCCCAAAATGTGGTGAACAAAACAATCATTCGTTAATTATGAATGGCTTGTGAATGCCAGAGTCGTTAATGCAACAATTATACTTCTTAGCAAAGACAGCTTTATAAATGACAACTCTGTGACTTCTGTGGAATTTTTACTCTTTAAAAGCAAAGATTTAAGGGGCCTAAATTTAGGGATTGTCAGCAAGCAAACATCTTATGTGATTACTCAAGAGCAGCTGATGCCTTATATAAACTGTCTGGAAAAGTATGCCATTTAGATAAAATTTATTACATTTTTTCCCTTCAGAGGCAGTTGCAGTTGTAATTATTAAAACTGTCACATAATTGCACAGATTACTGTTTTTTTGTTTCTATAATAAGGAAAGTCGGCTTAACTAATAGAATAGTGAAAATGTTCTTTGCTGTAGGTAATACCCACCTGCAGGGGATATTTATCAGTACAACACTATGCATGCATCTGATTAGAACTTTTAATCATTTTCAGGATAATTTAGTTTTTATGAAAGGAATATGAGAAAATCTTATATACCCAGAGGGAATTATCTTGCCCAAATAATCAAACAGTAAGGGTATACTTTTAATATAACCTTGCTTGAAGCAACTTGCCCAGATTTAATTAATCCAGACGGTACTGTGGAACCAGCAGTGGCTTCAACTACCTGGATCTCAGTTTCCACATATGGATGATGAGGGCTAGAGTAGTGGCTCTCTGAGGGGAAAGAGGGTCTGGATGGGAGAGATTCGTGAAGTAGAAATCTGTCTGCCTCAATTTACTCATCATTTATTTAATAAAATGGGAGGAAGGCACAAGTATTTATTGAGCACTTACTATGTATTGGCCATTTTGCTAAGCACTTTATAAACATTAGGTCATTTGATACTCATAACAATCCCAGGAGGTAGATGCTATTATGATCCCCACTTTACAGTTGAGGAAATTGAGGCAGATGGAGGTTAAGTGATTTGCCCAGGGTCACACAGGTAGGAAGTATCTGAGGCTGGATTTCAACTCAGGTCTTCCTGATGCTAGACCCAGTACTCTATGCACTGAGCCACCTAATCCCTCTTTTATATGATAACTCTTCTAATATTTTGTGGGAATAATAATAGCACCTACCCCCCAATGTTGTTGTGAGGATCAAATGCGATATTTGTAAAATGCTTAGTGTAGTGCATAGCACATTTAATAAATGCTTGTTTTTAAAAAATAGATTACACTAGTTATGCTTGGCTCCAGAGGACAGAACCAGGATGAAGGTTGTAAATACATAAATTTAGATGAATTGAAGGAGAAAAGAGCAACAGCATCTTCCAAAGAATTGTTGTTCTTTAGTTGTTTCAATTATGTCTGACTCTCTGATGCCCTGTTTGGGGTATTCTTGGCAAAAATACTGGAGTGGTTTGCCATTTCCTTTTCTTGCTCATTTTACAGAAGAGGACACTGAGGCAAAAGAGAGGTTAAATAACTTGCCCAAAGTCACACAAGTGATGTCCACATCTGAGGTTGGATTTGAACCCATGTCTTCATGATTCCCAGGTCCAGTACTCTATCTAGTAGTTGCCTCAAAAGCCATTTGTCTAGCCTGTTGACTGAATTTTTATCAGACAAAATCTGCTACCAACATTGGGTTTATGGCCTTTTCTTTACTACAGGACAAAAATTCTACATTTCATCCATTCATTATTTATGACAGGGTCTATTATGTGCGTAGATAGCTCTGCATTAGGTGCTAGGAGGAAGTGGGTGGTACAAAGTATGACACAATTTCTGTCCTTGAGGGGATTAACATTAAGTTGGGAAGATGAATATAAACTGGTGAAAATTTCAGTAAAACCAGACAGGATGTAATTGGAGGGCTCCAATAAATGGAATAACTAGTAAGTCCCAAAGTAGTTCTGGGAAGATAGATAGAAGAACAGTTACAGTGAAAAGACTACTCAGAGAAGAATAGGAGGAAAACAACGCCAACAACTACACTGAAGTCTGAATGATAAGACGGCATCCTGACTCTGCATCTTACTGACAAATTATGATGGTGGGCAAGCTACATTATCCTTTCACCATCAATTTTCTCACCTATTAATTCACCATACTACCGGTAGTGAGGATCAAGTGAGATAATACATACAAAGCATTTGTTCTGCAAAGGGAAGCCATGATCATAATGTTGGGCTTTGAAGTATGGGTGGGTGCAGTTATTCTAGCAGCTGGGCACGGTGCCTACACAAGTGGCCGGCCTAGCAAAATCCCTGGGGAAGAGCAAGGGACTCAGCTACCTTAAATTCAGGCTAAGTGAATCATCACAGGCAAAATGGTGAAGCTGAGAAAAAAAAGGAAGAAGGAGAGAAAATAGATGCTTAGTTTTAAAAGTCTGGCCCCAAACTAGAGAGTAGCAGAAGCCTTCAGAAGCTGGTTTAGGTTTAAAAAAAGGGGAGGCAATAGAAGGATGTGCAATAAAATAATTCTGGTTGATTGAAATGTCCTTCAGGTCTCATACTTTCAAGGAAATGAGGCATGCCAGGCTCTCAGGAATAGGCTCCTTGGTACCTCTCAGGAGCTGCTTCCTCTCACTTTCCTCCCCTGAGGGGCCTTCTCAACTCTAGATGTATACTAAGTCACCAACAGTCTCAGGAGGTCATCTTGGTTTACTATCTCAGGACCAGCCTAGCTATGTAAATAGAGGCAATTCCACATTGCTAGAAAGTTGGCCACCAGCTGATTCATTCATTCACTGCCCCAAAGTAACCCATGAAACTAAAGTACAAATGGCCTCAGTCCTGTGTGACTCACTTTTATTTAACTCAGTACTGGTGACAGAGTAGCCAAAAATGGAGTAGTATCTTCTAGGAATTACACAGTTTCCCGGCTATCTATAAACATTAATTTAATTGTTGACTTAGAAATAGAAGACAATAATCTTTGATGGCTACTAGGTGGTGCAGTGGATAGTTTACTGGGCATGGAGTCAGAAAGACTCATCTTTGTTAAGTTGAAATCTAGCCTCAGACACTTACTAACCATGAAATGCTGTACAAGTCACTAAACCCTGTTTGCTTCAGTTTTCTTAAGTGTAAAATGAGCTATAGAAGTAAGTATCAAACCACTTTAGTATCTTTGTCAAATTCCCAAATGCGGTCACAGAGTCAGACAGGATTAAAATGACTGAACAACAACAAATGTATATGTATGTATATGTGTGTATGTATGTACATGCATGTGTGTATATATGTGTATATATGTGTGTATATATGTACATATGTGTATATATGTATATATACATATATAAAGATACATATATATGTAAAATCAATAGATAATCGATAGAGAGACAGACATAATGTTTGTCTTGGAGTCAGAAAGCCCCAAGTAAAAGTTCTGCTTTTGGAGAATGTTGGCTATATGACACTGAACAAGTCATTTCATCTCTGTGTCCCCCAGGTGACCCTTGAGAACTATGGAGCAGTCTTCAATATTCATTGGTTAAGAGAGCTTCCACACCGGTAGTTCCCTCTGTCAGTGAGATCACAGTTATATTACATGGATTGTAACTTGTATGATAAAGCTGTTTGGGGACTTTTTCTCTACTGTTTCATCAAGGCTTCTTTTCATCTTTAATTCTCAGGACTGGATGATTAATTCCCTTTCATCTCTAAGAAAGGCTCAATTTAACTGAAAAATGGTCCAGGCTGAAGGAGTAAATTTCCAACATAAACACATAGACAATAAATGAGATTTTATTCATCTAGGCAGTTAATGATCTTCTATGTATATATACATGTGATTTGGATAATGGTTCAGAGCATTGACAGATGAAGCTCAGACTTGGAATACTGATGTACAAGTTATTATAGATCAGGTCAAAATCATGAAGTTTTTGTTTGCTGGGTTTAGCTTCTACCGTTTTTTCAGGAATAATGTGTTTTTGATGGTGTGGAAATCCTATCTTGCAGCACATATCACAATCCATCTATCCTTGAGTACACTGTCTCTACAAACACCTTTGACTCAAAATTTATCATTGTGGTAAACCTCTCTGGTCTTCAGACAAAAGATAAGGACTGGACACATATTTAGCACCATAAATATAGAGCTGGAAAAGACCTCAAATTCATTGAGTTCAACTATCTCATTTGACAAATGAAGAGACAGAGGTCCAGAAGATTGTGATTTGCCTATAAAGATCTATCAGAGGGGCAGCTAGGTGGCACAGTGGATAAAGCACTGGCCCTGGATTCAGGAGGACCTGAGTTCAAATCCAGCCTCAGACACTTGACACCTTACTAGTTGTGTGACCCCTTTGCAAGTCACTTAACCCTCACTGCCCCTGGGGGGTGGTGGGGAGGGAAGATCTATCAGAGCCTGCACTATACTGGCATAGCCTTTGATAACCCTAGGTCATTGTAATATCACAATGAGACTTTAGTGGAAGGTGTTTCATTTATATTGTGCTGAAATACATTTAGGGAAGAGCAGCATTCCAATATATTGGGTCTGAGGCTGGGGGAGTGAAGGTAAACTTATCCACAGGCATTTAGATACTAAACCAACATGTATGAAAAAGATAAGGGAGATGTAGTGTATTTAAACAATATGTGTCATTATCCAAACATCCAGATGATGGCAGCTTTATAAAGAATAATGAGTCCTACATTAGTCAGTCATATATCAGAATCCCTAGAATATCTGCTATTCTTCATATAGGAGTCTCTCAGAAATTTAGTGATTTGATGTAAGATGGTGTCCAAAATCTCAACTTGCTTTTTGCCATTCAAAGTTTTCCAACTTAGTGCTGATAGCTGAGGTCTATTTACTCAAAGCAAATGTACAATTCAATACTTAATATGTACCTGGCACTGAACTCTGAGTTTTACCAAAGAGGTAGAAGACATGATTCTTGATATTGGAGACCTGACAATTTAGTTTTAGAAACAAGCTTCTCATATATTTAACACCAACATTTTCCCCCACATGAGAAATAGAAAATTAATTCAGAATGAAAGAAAAAATAATATTTAGAGAAAGTATCAAATATTTTCTTAGTAATTGCTCAAATATGTATAGAGAAAATGTTGGGTACAGCAAAATCCTGATGACATACTTGAGGAAGTAAAAGAATATGAAGCCCACAACTCCATCAACCCAATTCAATACTCACTTGGATATTTTTCCACCAACTCAAACTTAACATGATAAAAATCATCATGTTAATAATTATTAGTTATCAGAAACAGTTAATAATTATCTGGCTTAATACTACATGGTATTAGGGAAAGAAAATTGGACTTAGGAATTGAAAGACCTGAATTGAATCACTAGTTCTGCTATCAACCAGTTATGTGCAAGTTATTCTTACTCCCAGAGGGTATAGAGAAAGCTTCCTCAATGAGGATACTCCCTCTACCAGTGGAGGTTGGAACCTTCTCTGAAATTTAGTCTTAGAGGCTTGCCTAGTGCACCAGGCAGTTAAGTGACAGGCTCAAAGTCATACAGCCAGTATGTGTCAGAAACAGGACTTGAACCCAGGTCTTCCTGACTTTGAGAACAGTTCACCATCTACTATGTACTACTTTTTTTTCTTATTTTGCAAGTCAATGAGGGTTAAGTGACTTGCCTAGGGTTATACACCC
This sequence comes from Dromiciops gliroides, assembly GCF_019393635.1. Lineage (NCBI taxonomy): Eukaryota > Metazoa > Chordata > Mammalia > Microbiotheria > Microbiotheriidae > Dromiciops > Dromiciops gliroides. The sequence goes on along the minus strand of NC_057864.1, from coordinate 366,132,129 downwards.
AGGAAGTGTCCAAGTGTCTGAGGCCAAATTTGAATTTGGTCCTCCTGAATCCAGGGTCGGTGCTTTATCCACTGTGCCACCTAGCTGCCCCCTATACTACTTGTTTCATAAGGTTGTACAAAACAAGGAAAAAATGCTCATATGAGGGTGCTTTGTAAACTAAATACACACATATACACACACTACTTTCACATCATTAGTTTGATCAAACTAATAGCACCATAGCCCAGATTTCCCTTCATTCTGTGCCATGCAGATACAAATTATCTCCCTCAATGCTGTAGCCAATGGCATGGTGAGTTAGGCAGGAGAGATGAAAGAATCAGACATTTTCACATTCACATTTATATCCACATTGAGAACACAGATGCACTGAATGCCACGATGTTATTTTATCTCCCAAAGTTCTTTAGCAAGCTGAATAACCTATAGGGAGAGGCAGGGCAGAGAAGGAGGAGGAAGTGAAAAAAAATTCATGAAATAGAATGTTTCATTTATCCTTTTCTGTCTGCTGCCAACCAATTCCCTCCAAACCCTCCCCTTGGCCTTGCACCATTTAAGTTACATTACTTTAAAATATTGGCCCAGGATAACGTGACTGGGAAGTTGGTAAGAGCATCATTGCCTTTTACTGCTGGAGGACTGAATACTTTTGATGCCCTGTACTTATAGTAAAGTATATTTTACTTCTCCCAAGCAATGTTTTCTTCTATGTTGCTTTCCCTCACTTTTTCAAATGCTTTAGACTCTTCAGTCAGTGGTGATTTATGGACAGACTGTGTGCAGAAGGAATTAACATGCTGGTAAATGTCAAAGACAACCCATTGTGTTAGATGGTTTCAATGGTATATGGGTTAATTACCAGGATATTTACAGCACCACATAGGGCAGTGCATTTGATATGCTGGAGATAGCAAAACAGTCTTTAAGCTAGAAAGTGATTTGATGATAAAAGCTTTACAAAGACATAGAATAATAGGGGAAATTGCTTGTGTAAAAATCCATACACATTCAGAGTGCAGATTGAGACATACTGTTTTTTGGACATTACCAATAAAGGAATTCGTTTTACTTGATTATGCATGTGTATAACATGGGTTTTGTTTTTCTATCTCTCTCATTTGAGGGTGGGGGAAGCAGTTGTCCAAGATGGTAGTACCCTCACAAGTAATAGGAAGTTGAGAGGAAGAGAGAGTTTGGATGAAAACTAAATTCAGTTTTGAAATGTGTCAAGTTTAAGATGTCTATGGACATCCAGAGTAACTAAGTGGCACAGTGGATAATGTGCTGGACCTGACGTCAAGAAGACTTCTGAGTTCTATTCTGACTCAGACACTTACTAGCTGTGTGACCCTGGACAAGCCACTTAACCCTGTTTGCCTCAGTTTCCTCATCTGTAAAATGATCTAGAGAAGGAAATGATAAACCACTAGAGCATCTTTTCCAAGAAACCCAAATGGGGACATGAAGAGTTATACAAAACTGAAACAACTCAACAACAACACAAAAATGAGACATCCATTAAAAGATCCACAGTTTTGCAGCAGGCAGTTGGAAATATGAGGTGAGGTTAGGAGAAAAATTAGGGCTGGACAAAATAGTTCTGAGAATCATTTTCACAGAGATGATAATTGAATCTATGGGAGCTGATGAGATCACCAAGCAAAATAGTATAGAAGGAGAAGAGGGTTCAGAGTAGTTCCTCAGCGAACAACTGTGGTTAATAGGCATGACTTAGATAAAGCCCTGCAAAAGAGACTGGTCAGGCAGGTAGAAGAAGAATCAGGACAGAATAACACTGAGGTACCAGGGAGGAGAGAGTGGGAAAGTCATTCTGTCAGAGCTTCACAAATTTCTCTAAGATAGTACTTCTTAACTGTTTTTGTGTCATGGACCCCTTTGGCAATCTGGTGAAAACCTATGGACTCCTCAGAATAATATTTTTAAATGCATAAAATAAAATACACGAAGTTACAATGGAAAATAATTATACTGAAATATAGGTAGGTACCAATTAGAGTGAATAATGAATCCAATGAAGTGGTTACATATATTCAAATTCACACTATTCAAAGTTATAATTATGTAAAATATGGTAATTGGTTCCAACCCAATGAAATATGCAGAATGAATTTGAATAATGCAACTATTTCAGGGGATTTATTGTGCTAATTGGGACCTAACTGTAGATTTATCAAAATATTAACAACAAAGTTCATGAACCCCAGATTAAGAAACACTTTTCTAAGATGAGTTGTAGCTGAACTACATCAGTGGAGGGAGTTTCCCTAGCCCTTGAGAATTCTCTGCAACAAAGAAATCATAGGTCAAGACAAAAAGCAAAGCAAAACAAAACAACGAAAAGCAATACAAAGCAACACAAATAAAATAGAGGTTGATGAACAAGTTTGTTTAAGGTCCTTTCCAGATCTTAAATTGCTTGCACTGAGGATTCATTCATCAGACCATATCATCCAGAGGAGTGTGTTTCTTTCATTTTTAGTTAAAAGCCATGTAAGACTAAAGCACAGTACATTGCTTCTTAAATATTTGTTGAATAGAATTGCAGTGATATAGAGGAATCACAGAAATGGTCCTGGGCCTAGGTGATATTTCCTCACCTACTGAAGAACATGCAGCCTTGAAATGTTCAAGTCTAATCCCAAACAGATTGTACAAAGAAATGATGACTAATTCTACCAACTTGACACAGACATTTGGCTGCTTTCCACTTTGATACATGTCACCCTAATATTCCCAAAGATATATTAATATGGTACAAAGATACAAAACAAAAACATTCTGAAAGAGAAAAAACTCTACCTTTATTGCAGTTATTAATTTAAAATTTTTAAATGCTGAATTCCAATTTAGGGAGAAAAAAACTCCACATACCTCCTTGGCAAGTTAATGTAAGCCCTAGTGATTTGTAAGACTGTCAGAATCAATTTTGCAAAATGAAGTAGTTAAATGTATCTAAAGATGATTAAGTTAATTTAGATTCTCATTGAATCCATGTCTACAGGATAGCAAACAAAAGCTTTGGCAAGGAATGTCAGTGTGTAGGCCATGTCAGTACACATGAAATTAATAGTTATTTGGATCTTAATTGATATGATTCACTGGAAAGTGGTTGCCAATATTAGGAATAGGCATCATGGGAAAGTAGAGAGTCCTTGGTTTCAGAGTCAGAGCATCCTCAATTCAGTAGCAACTTTTCTATTTGTGAGTTGTATGATTTGAATAAGTGGTTTAAATTTTAAGAGCCTCAACTCTTTTATGAGTAAAATAGGCATAATGATACTTACAGTAACCTAGCTCAAAGGCCAATTGTGATGTGATAAAGGAAAAAAAATGTTTTGTAATTGTGAAGTGCTATCTAAATGCCATTTCTTATCACTTATCATAAAGTTTACTGAAATAAATGGAGATGAGTGACCCCAGTCTAATTTACCTACTGACTACAGAGCTGTCCATAGATCAATCTGGTTTATCATGATTATACCAGCACTTGGACTATATCATTGAAAATGAAGGCAATAGAATGAAAAAACATTATGTTCATTTTTCAATCCTTTTTGCCATGTGTGTTGAACCATCAGAGTAGCAAATAATTTGGGAGATAATTTTGTGGTGGTTTAAGAAGATCTCTTTTTCCTTCTTCATGTCTAATTGATGTCTTTATTATTTACACCACAGATATTCTGAAACATCTCTTTCCCCAAATATTTTGTCATAAAGAAAAACAGTTAGGGGGCAGCTAGGTGGTGCAGTGGATAGAGCACCAGTCCTGGATTCAGGAGGACCTGAGTTCAAATCTGGCTCAGACACTTGACACTTACTAGCTGTGTGACCCTGGGCTAGTCACTTAACCCCAATTACCTCACCAAAAAAAAAAAAAGAAAAGAAAAACAGTTAAACAAAGCAAGCTAACATAGCAAACATGGCCAATAGCATAAGAAATATTTTGTACCCATTCCCTCTACAGAGAGGTAGGAAGAATATTTCATCACCTCTATCTTAGGACCAATATTGATCATTACTTCTAATCCAAAATTAGGTGTCTTTGTTTTCACATTATTGCATTTAGTGTGAATGTTTTTCTCCTAGTACTGCTGTTTTCACTCTACTTTAGTTCATAAATGTCATTCTAGTTTTCTCTGAGTTCCTTATATCTTTCCTTCCTTGCTCCCTTCCTTCCCTTCCTTCTTTACTTCCTTCCCTTTTCCTATCCCTCATTCCCTCTTTCTCTCCCTTTCCTTCCCTTCTTTTCCTTTCCATTATCTTCCTTTTCCTTCCTTTTCCCTCCCTTTTTACTTCCTTCCTTCCACCAGGCTTATGATTTCCTTGGTATAAGGAGCTCCTTAAGATCTACCATGAAGATGCAACTTGTGGTTGTAGAGATTTACCTGGGAGCATTGAGAAATTAATTGACTTGCTTAGGTTCCTACAATCAGTATATATCAGAAGAAATCTTTTTAAATTCAATTTTATTTCATTTTTCACTTCAATTTTCTCCCTCCATCTTACCCCTTCCCACATTGAGAAAAGAAGAGAAACAAAATCCATGACAAATGTTATAGTTAAGCAAAGCAAATTCCCATATTAGCCATGTCCAAAAATATATGCCTCAATCTGTGTTCTTGGTCCATTAGATCTTCATCTGGAGGCATGTTTCATTCATGTCAGGTGGAATTGTGGTTGGTAATTGTATTGATCAGATTTCTTAAATCTTCCAAATGTTGTTAAGATATAAATTGTTCATCCAACTGGTTCTTTTCACTTTCCTTTGCATCAATTCATAAATGTCTTCCTAGATTTCTCTGAAGCAACCCCTTTCATCATTTCTTAGTGTACAATAGTATATTACCACATTTATAGACCATAACTTATTCAGCTATTCCTTAATTGATGAGTACCCCCCCATAGCTTACAATTCTTTGCCACCATGAAAAAAAAGCTGTCATAAATATTTTTGTACATATGGGTCCTTTCCCTCTTTTTTGGATCTCTATAGAATATAGACTTAGTAGTGGAAATATGTATAACATGATTGTGTATATGCGTATGCGTGTGTGTGTGTATATATACATATATATATATATATATATATATATATATATATATATATATATATATATATATATATATATATGTATATGAAAGGAGGGGTAGAGTCAGCATGGCTGAGTAACAGGAATAAGCAAAGCCTAGCTTTCCCAACAAACTTCTTCCACAAAGTTCTAGAAAATGCACCAAACTTAATTGTAATCAGGAAAAATAAGAAAAAAATCACAGTGAGTCATTTTTCATGTTTAGAGTGACCTAGGGAGGCAGAAAAGTCTGCAGGTACTAGAGATGGCATTTGAACAGGAGTGCATGGCATGAAGAGCATTCCAGTAAAGCCAGGGCTCAAAAAGATCTAAGACATTTCCAGCTCAGGAATAGATTTCATGAAATTCTTGACCTTATACCCAGGCCAGGGTATAGGAACAGGTGCCATCTGTCAGCTCTGTTATATATTACCCAGTTTGAGGTCACAGATTCATGGTGGAGAGTAGTGGTCATAGAGGAATGGTTGCAAGTGTACTGTGTCCTACCTATATACTGAGCAAGGAACAAGTTCAGAAGCAAACAGTACCTGAATGATTCTGATCCCAGTAGGAAAAAAGGGAGTGGATTCTAGTCTCTAGCCTAGGGTGGAATCCTGCAGTAGAAAAACCAGAACAGGAGTCCCAAATCAAAGAGAAGCCAACAGTCTAGTCACTCTGAACCTTAAAAGCTTCCCAGCGAATTAATAATAGCTGAGTCCTACAGAAGTTTTCTGAAATTCCTTGCCAGGGTCAAGTCAACAGATCCAAACCTGGGTCAGAAACTTGAAGAGCTCAAATCAGGAGGACAGTGAACAGACCTTGCCCTGGTTCACATTGCCTTGGGAACACTATAATTTTGTAGATCCTCAATCTGAATTGTGAAAGCAACAAAAGACAGAATTTTAATCCAGGCATTTCCCACCCCACCATACAGGAATACAGAGAACCCAGAACAAACATAAAGTCCAAAGAAAAAAAAGTAGGGTGGAAGAATGAGCAAATGAACAAAAAAATAACTACTGTCATAAAGCACTATTATTGTTACAGGGAAGCTCATTACATAAAAGAAAAAAATTAATAAAAACATGAACAAGCAAAGAGTCAAAGAAAAATCCAACTGGGACTCAAGTTCAACCAGGATTTCTGGAAGAGTTAAAGTGAGAGTTTAAAAAAAAAGTTAAAAAATTTGAAAAATAAAATAAGAGCAATAGAGGAAAAAATAAGAAAAGGAATGAAAGTTAAATTAAAAAACAAACTATGAAAAGAGAATTAGCTTGGAAAAAGGAAAAAAAACTTCCCCAAAATTAGAATCAACCAAATAGAAGCTAATAACTCTATATATCATTAAGAAATATTAAATTCAAGGGGTGGCTAGGTGGCACAGTGGATAAAGCACCGACCCTGGATTCAAGAGTTCCTGAGCTCAAATCCGGCCTCAGACACTTGACACTTACTAGCTGTGTGACCCTGGGCAAGTCACTTAACCCCATTGCCCCATAAAAAAAAAAGAAATATTAAATTCAAAAGGTGAAAAATAGAAGAAAATGTGAGCTATCTCATAGCAAAAAAATAAAACCTGACCTAGAAAACAGATTGATAAGAGATCATTTAAGAATTATTAGACTATATGAAAAACCATGATAAAAAAAAAAGAACCTAGACATCATATTTCAACATTTCACAAAAGAGTACTACTCAGGTTTCTCAGAATCAGAGGGCAAAGTAGAAATAGAAAGAATCCATAAGTCATCTCCTGAAAGTAACCACAAAATGAAAGCTACTAGATAATTTACCCCAAATCCAGCATTCCCAGGTCAAAGAAAAAATACTGAAAACAGCTAGACATAAATAATTCAAGTATTAAAGAGCCACAATCAGCATCATGCAAGATTTAGCAACCAGAAACTTAAAGAAGTAGAGAGCTTGGAACAACTTTTTTTTTTCTTTTTGCTTATAAGGAACCTGTATATCTTTCATTTCTTTGGAGTATGTGCTCAGGAGGAACATCTCTGGGTCAAAGAATATAAATAATTTTAGAACTTTTCTTGAATAATTCTAAATAGTTTTCCAGAATGGTTGGATTGGACCAACTCATGGCTCCACTAATAGGGCATTAATATGTTCAAGATTCATTTCATTCTTTTGGAGATAGTCCAAAGAGTATTCAAAAAAAGATCTCTAAAGAATGCATAAAATGATGTACTCTTAATAAGAATGTACAAATCAAATCATTTAATTCAGAAAAAGTGGAGAGCTAAAGTGAAATTGACAGATATTTTACAGGCAGTAACTGCCAATTTTTTTCACTAGGCAACAAAGACACATACATCATTTAATTTCAAGTCCCTATTCATTGCCTTCAGGCATTAAAACTAAGCACCTTGAAACAGTCCTGCTTGAAATGTGTTTCTCTCTCTCTCTCTCTCTCTCTCCCCCCCCCACCACTCTCTCCCTCCCTCCCTCTCTCTCTCCCTCTCCCTCTTGGCATAGTCACAATATAATAGAAAATAAAGATGATACATGTTGACAACTGGTGAGCTAAATTCCCTGAACAACTAGATGAAACCTGCAGACTAAGCTATGGATTATCAGTAACCAAAGAAGAAAATGTAAGAAGGAAATAAATCTAGCTATAAAGGTGTCACCCTTCTTTGGGAGTAGAACTCTTTATGAACAACAAAGATATTGATGTCAAGAATATAATGGATTGTGGGGAGCCATAGAGGTCAAGTAGAAGCTTAGGAGTCTTCTTGGTTTTCCAAAGGAAAAACACAGATAAATTATAAACGTTCACTTCATAGTGGAGTGCCTTTAATTGATCAAGTCTCTATACTCCACAAGCTTTGAAATGGTTTTGACATTTTAAGAGTTAAAAATAATAGTTCTCTTACCTGAGAGCCTTTCAAAGAATTTTTTCTTGTGCCTATGTGTGGAAAAATACTTTTAGAAATGGTGTTCATTTGTCATGTAAATTTCATGATAAAAGATGCTGATATATTTTTAATTGTATCCTTCCCTTCCCTTCCCTGCCCTGCCCTGCCCTTCCCTGCCCTTCCTTGCCCTGCCCTGCCCTTTCCTGCCCATATCCCAGTCCTGATTTACTTTTTCTTCCCTCAGTAATCTTTAGAGATTGTGGAATGTTGAAGGGGCAATAGTCTCTTACTCTTTTCATATTGTGTGTCTACATACATGTGTATGTATATGTATATACATATATATGCATACATATTTGTATACATATATACATACATGATTATATATGGATATGTATGCAAATATATGTGTATATACACACACACAAATTGCTCAAACTTCTTGGTCTTCCTAAATGTCTCTTATTTTGTAAGTTTGTGTTTTTAAGATTCCACATCATTCTAATTCTCTTGACAGGATTACTTGGAAGGGAATATTCTTAACATCCTCTTTTTCTCCCTATAAGAGAAAGCTCAGATTCATATGGTAAATAATTCTTAGGTGTAGCTCACCAGCCTAGATTATGGAATCTTCTAGCCTCTTCCCTCTTGACATAGTTCCACATGGGTCAAATGTTGAGCCAGGTGATCATGGTTAGTTGGGGCAAAGTTTTTAATTAGGCTAAGCAAATCAAATAATCCTAAATGGAGCTCACATAAATGTGAGTAGATAGTGGCCTCTGAGGGTTACAGTCCTAAATAGGGTTGGTGCTTAGCAATGATGTAGATAATCATGGCTAGTGAGGGGCACAGTCACTCTGAATTAGGTCCTGGGATTAATATCAAGTCTGACTATTTTGTCCAGCAAAAAATACAGTTCTGAATAATTAGATGCTGAGCCAGTTAATCCTAGCTACTGACTAGCATAGTTCTTGATGGCGCAGTTGCCAGTATAGGTGTCAAACTGAGTAATTATGGCAACAAGGATTCATAGTCCTGAGGGAATATGCCCTGAGTCAGGCATTTGTGACCACAGTCCTTTCTAATTAGCCCTAGTTCAGAATGGAACCTGAAGTGATATGGTCTTTAGATTAATTCCTTGTTTTGTCTTTTATTTTTCCCTTGATGAATGTATTACTATAGATTTTCTTACTTGTTTCTTTTGTTTGCTGATCTTTTGTTGCAAATTAGTTAAATTTCTTACTGTTCTTAAAGGGGTTTAAGATGGAGCTAGGTTTATGTGCAGCTTTTAATGTTGCCCAGCATCTTTAACAAGCAGTGTCAGTTAATCAATAAACATTTATTAAATACATACTATTTGGCAGACACTGTGCTAAACACTGGACAATGCAAAGCAAAAAAAAAAAAGACAAAAGACAGTTCTTGCCCTCAAGGAGCTCAAATTCTAATGATGTAAATAAGACAATGTAAGGCTTCATAATATTTCTTGACACTCTTAGAGTTTAAACGCAGGATAAAATGGTTAATGGAGATTCTCCAAAGACCTTTAATTTCATTGATCTGGGTTTTCTGCTGACGAGGAGAGTAATTCTTTTATGACTTAGTAATAAAATAATAGTTATCATTTATGCCATGCTTTAAAGTTTTCGGAGCACCTAACATATACTGTTTCATTTGATTCTTTTCTTTTTCCTCAGGGCAATGAGGGTTAAGTGATTTGCCCAAGGTCACATAGCTAGGAAGTGTCAAATATCTGAGGCTGGATTTGAACTCAGGTCCTCCTGAATCCAGAGCCAGTGTTTTATCCATTGTGCCACCTAGCTACCCCTGTTTCATTTGATTCTTAAACCCATTATTATCCCTGTTTCATAGGTAAGGGAACTGAGGTGCAAAGAGGTTAAATAAACTTTTCAGGGTCACATAATAAGTGCTAGATGAAATCAAATCTAGGCTTTTCTGACTACGAGCTTAGTGTTCTAGTCACTACATCAAGAAGCCTCTCTAGTAAACAATTTTTATGAGTTATTGTGGCTGAAAAAAGAATGCACATCACCCCTGCTGCCAACTTAATAATGCGACTCTACACTTAGCTAGATTGATGTTCCAGTGACAGCTGATAGTCTGCTACGAGGCCAACACTTGGAATATTTTTACTTTGGAATGATGCGGTCAATGCTATCTGCAGGCAATTGAACTAGGGGGTGTGCTGGAATAGCTTAAAGCCCTCTAGAGATCCGGTTGTTAAAATTTTGGTGTGAATATTTATACCTCAGAAAGCAGCAATCACTATAAATCAGGACTTCATTTATTATTTTGTTGATTGTCTAGATGTAAAGGAGTGATGGAGACAGTGTTAATAATGAAGAATAAACTTAAATGGATGTCATGGATACATTTTTTTAATTGCCCAGAGGGCTGGGAATTAAACATTTATCAGTACACCCACGAATCAAGCTTTGTTGACACAGCCTTCAAAAATCTAGGGTCCCCTCCAGAGTTAGTCACCAGGCTAGGACTCAAGTAGAAATAAATGGAGGGGCATATTAAGAATGTATTTTACCTTTGCCTCATATATACTGATGTAAAGGCAAATAAATGAAGGCAATAGAAATGTGGCTAAACAGGTAGAAGAGACAATGACCTTTCCCTATGCCCCCACCCCAGGCTTTGCATGTGTCTCTGTACTTTTTTCACCCACTAATCTATATTAGAAAAAAGGAGAGACTTGGGGATCTAAAACTAGACAATCTCAAACATCAGAATTGTTTAGTGGTAATCGGACAAGTGATTATTATCTGGCTTATAGTATAGCTTTTAGAGTCTGAAAATTGGAGAATTATGTGGAATGCTCATCATAAATTAGGGCAGCACCCCTGGCAAAGGGGTCACAAGGCTCTCACAAGGAATACGAGTCCAAAGAAAAGACTGAGCCTGAGGCTGCTAGGTAGTGGTTAGACTGCAATTTGTTCCAAACAACTTGGTACCTCTGGCTGAGAATCTCTTGCTGAGTAGATTAAAATTTTGGTCTAAAGTAGAAGGTTCTTAGGTAACACAATGGGAGGGGGTTCTCTACTGAGTGTAAAGCAAAGATTTTTCTGTCTCCTGAAAAAGGGATGGAAAAAGCTTATGTGTTGTATTTATGCTAAGGCAACATGATACCGTGATGTTTAAAATCTAAATGTGTGGTCACCTTAAATTAGAAGCTTTAGCACCAGTCTTTGGGCATTAAGCATTTATTAAAGCATACCAGGTATTCACATGGAGTTCAGAAAGTTAAGAAAAGGCCTATCTAGCCTAGAGTTCCAGCCTGGTCTGGTTCTTCCTCAAGTCCTCTGCCACAAGCCTGCTTCAATTACAAACTCTCTCAAACTGAGTGTGGAAGCTTTTTATAGGTCTGGAGCAGAGGCGGTCCTTACACACTGCTTCAAGCTGATTGTTGGGCATCATCCAAATCCATTGGTTCACTGGACTTGAAGGTGGTCTCGAGTTAATTTCGAAGTCTTAAGTTTCTGAGAACAATACCTCTTTAAGGGCCAACCAGGTGTGGTTACAATCTAATTAACTTGAAGTAGGCTAATCAGCAGTCAATCACTCTCACTTAATTCAATCAGTTTAGATTAATCTCCAGGTGGGCCTTTGAGTATCTGCCAAATCCATTTATTTTCTTACAATACCATCCCTTCTTTTGGAGATGGAGAAAGCCAAGGATTTTAGCTTGGCTAGGAGCTAGGGGTTGTGGAATCTATGATGCGTACTTAGCATCAGAGACCCCAAGATAAGTGGAGACAAGTTCTGGTGAGAACAGCATGATAACATCGTGATAAGCTGTCAGTGGTCCTATAGCACTGGAGATGTGAGCTACCCCACTGTGGGTTTGTCTTGGTCAAGTGTGTTCTCTCTGTGTTTCCCTGTTCTTGTGTGTTCTTTGCCCATGTTCACTCTTTTCTCTGATATATTTTGAGAGAGTGCATGAAGGGTTTATGGGTGAAATATTTAATTACTACTTTTTGTACTTACTACCCAGCGATTAAGTGCTTACTTCTCTCAAGCATTGTACTAAGTGCTGAGAATGCATATACAGACAAAAAGAAAGATTCTTCCTTCTCTCAAGGAGTTTATATTCTAATAGGAGAAGACAACATTGCTATGCCATTTTAAAATTACCTTGCTTTGGACTAATTGAGTCTTCTGGCTATTAAAAGTAAACACATTAGCAGAGGCTTGTGAGTTACAGTTTTAGGTACAGTCTCACAGAGTACCTTGAACTTCTGGGATCTGTCCCATGAATTAAAAGAATGTGCCTCTGGGAGCTAAAATTTAAAAATAACAAACTGTAGTATACTTTCATATATTGATATGATTTCCTTCTTTGCTACATTTACATGTTTCTCCTTATCAGTACGCTCTGGTTTAGATTATAGATATCTAATACCTGTATAATATTTTTCGTCTTGAGTCTATCACAGTCAGTACTTAAATAATATTTTAGGTGGACATGGTAGTGCATACCTCTAAGCTAAGGATGGTGGATCACTTGAACTTGGAGGTTCTGAGCTACAATGCCATGTCCTTATTGGGTTTTGCACTGTATGGAATAAATGTAGTAAGCTCCCATCAGTGAGACACCACCAGACTGCCTAAGGAGAAGAAAACTGGCCTAAGTTATACATGGAGCAGGTCACATACCCTGAGTGGATCAGTAGTAGGGATCAAGCCTACAAAGAGCCTCTGTACTTCCAACTTTCAAGATATAAAGATACCCAGTCTCAAAAAAACAAATCCCTCCCTCACCAGATACAAAGTTTCATTATGATTATTACCAGAATACTAATCAAAGAAATGGGCAACCACCTCCCAGAACTTTGTTTTGTATTTATAAATTCTGGAATATTTGATAAGTGAGTTCGTATATGCATCTGTTTCAAAGACTTAAGTCATTTATTATTTACCTATTTCGTTGCTATGTACCTTCTTTTATTTATAGAATAAAACTAGAAATGCAAGGCATGTTTTTTTTTTATTCAAGCTAGCAGTGTCACCTTAAAGTAAATCATGTTTCTTCTGTGTTTGTATTTTTCAGTATGTACAACTTTTTTTTTATCTCCTACACAAGAGATTCTGAAAAGGGAAAGTTGCTGTGGTGTGAAAGTTAAAACACTTTTTTGCCCCTTTGACACTGGATACATCAAAAAAATCATTCAGAATTACTTTTGTCCCACAGCAGGAGTTACTATGTCATCCACAGTGACACAGAAGGGTAGGAATAAATACTATGATGGCCAAAATGTATCAGGAATGGCTAGCCTGTGACACTGATTGTGCTATGTGGCAATTTTCTAAAATATCCCCAAACTGAAATTGAAGCTCACACAAGAGCAATGGAGAGGTACATAGTAAGCATGAACAGACTGTACCATATTATAGACAAGGAATTACCTGGGAGAAGCTGAGGAAGAGATGTCATCAAAAATGTATGAATTACCCATCCACTCACTCTCAAATAATGTGGCAAAATAAACAAACAAAAAACCCAGAGCAGCCTAATGCATATAAGATCAGAGTGAGACTATTTTTCAGCAAAAGAGGGCAATTGCAATCACCTACTGACCAGGCTGAACAACTCAGCACACAGTCTGCACCCATCCAGGAACAGACAGGGCTTCCAGCGCCCATCAGAGTCTTCAGCTCCAGAAGCTTCTGAGGCTCTAATTGCGGACTGGTGAGGGGGTTCGGCAGTAGGCTGGGGTAAAGTGGAGGCAGTCTTTGCTGGAATTGGGGCAAAGCACCCTGGTTCTGAACCAGTGGGCTTAATCATGTGATGGTGGCCCAGGGGGGAGGGGCACAGGCAGGCCAAGCTTCTGACCATAGAGAATCAGAGTCCAACAGACTTCTGTTTCCTAGTCAAAGAGAAAGCAGCCATGGTTACACACAGGCCAGGCAGGCTAAGAAGTCCAATCACCCCCTGGGCCATGCTGTAGTTCAAACAATGTATCCTGGAAGCAGTGTTACACTTTAAGAAGGAGTTAAAACCCAAGAAATAGCCAGCCAGGATGAGTAAGCAGAAAAAGCAACAGACCATTGAAAACTTCTTTGGGGGAAAGGTAGACCACAATACACCCTCGGAAGAAGAAGATAATAACAGGGTCAAAGTTCCAACATTCAAAGCTTCCAAGAAAAATATGAATTGGTCTCAGGCCACGGAAGCACTCAAAAGGGACTTTGAAGAGAAAGTAGGAGAGATAGAAGAAAATGAAAGCAATGATGGAAAGTCATGAGAAAAAAGTCAACAGTCTGAAAAGCCAAATGGGAAAAGGAATAGAAAAGCTCTCCCAAGAAAATAATTGCATAAGAATTAGCATTGAACAAATGGAAGCTAGTGACCTTATGAGAAATCAAGACAAAGTAAGGCAAATCCAACTGAATAGAGGGTGATATGAAATATCTCCTTGGATAAACAGATGACCTGGAAAACAGATCCAGGAGAGATAATCTGAAAATCATTGGACTATCTGAAAACCATGACCAAAATAAGAACTTAGAAACTATCCTCCAAGAGATTGTGAGGGAAAATTGCCCTGATATTTTAGAAGCAGAAGGCAAAAATAGAAATTGAAAGAATCCACCAATCACCTCCTGAGAGAGATCCCAAAAGGAAAACCTCCAGGAATATCATAGCCAAATTCCAGAGCTCCCAGGTCAAGGAGAAAATGCTGCAAACAGCTAGAAAAAAGGAATTCAAATACTATGGAGCTCCAATAAGGGTAAAATAGGATCTAGCAGCATCTACATTAAAGGACTAGAGGGCATGGAATATGATATTCCAGAGGGCAAAGGAACTGGAACTATAGCCAAGAATCATGTACCCAGCAAAACTGATTATACTCTTTCAGAGGAAAAAGTGGGACTTCAATAAAAAAGAGGACTTCCAGGCATTTGTGATGAAAAGACCTGAACTGAATAGAAAATTTGACTTTCAAATGCAAGACCCTGGAGAAGCATAAAAAGGTAAACAGGAAAAAGACTTCATGAGGGATATTAGAAAATCAAACTGTTTACATTCCTACATGGGAAGAGAATACTTCGAACTCATAAGAACTTTCTTACTAAGGAATTCACAGAAGACATAGGTCTGAAGTGAATATGAAGGGATGATATCTGTAAAGCATTTATATTTTGTTCTTTGTGAGGCAAACAGGGTGGGGTGTCTTATGTCTGGGACTGGATTTGGGCTTGGGATCTCCTGGGTCCAGGGCTGGTGCTTTGTCCACTGTGCCACCTAGTTAATTAATGATGACATCTTTAAAATAGGGCTAAGGTGGGAGGAATAGACTGGGGAAAGAGGAAGGGGAGAGATAATCTGGGGAGAGGTAGTTCACATGAAGGAAACAAGAAAAAAGCATATAGAGGGGAGGGGAAAAGGGGAAAGGAGTGGAGGAGTGAGTGAACCTTAATATCACCAGAATTGGCTCAAAGAGGAAATAACATACATACTCAAGTAGGTATAGTAATACATTTTTGCCCTGAGGGAGGGGAAGGAGATGGGGGGGGGAGAAGAGAGGAAGGATTGAAGGGCAGATTGGGGAAGAGAGAATTAAAAAGCAAAACACTTTTGAGTAAGGTGAAGATGTTCTGCATTACTGCACAAGTATGACACATAGAATTGCTTGATTTCATATAGAGGGTTGAGGAGGGAAGGAGGAAGAAAAATTTAGAACACAGAATTAGCTCAAGGACCTTAATCTCATCAGAGTGGGCTGAAGGTGGGAATAACATTCACACCCAATTGGGAGGAGTAATCTGTTTAACCCTACAAGAAAGTAGGAGGGGAAGAGGATAAGGAGAGAAGGGTGAAAAAGGGAATGCAGAGCAGGGGAGGGTACAGTCAGAAGTAAAACACTTTTGAGGAGGAATAGATTAAAGGAAGGTAGAAAATAGAGTAAATATCATTGGAAGTAAATAGGATGGAGGGAAATAGCTATGGTGATTGATTATAATGGCAAAATGTATGGTACCTACTTTGCTGAGCTCTTATGAAGAAAATTCTCTGTCAAGCTTAAGGTACTATATACAGGTTATGATGAACAGGATACTATCAGAAAAACCTGGAAAGACCTACATGAACTGAAGCAGAGTGAAATGTACTGTATACAAAATAACAGCAATAGAGGGGGATGATCTGCAGGGAAGCATGTGGTTATTTTCAGCAAGGCAATGATCCAATATAACCCTGAAGGACTTATGAAGATTGCAGCCCATCTGCAGAGAAAGAACTGATAGTATCTGAAAACAGATGGAAACAAATTTTTAAAAAATTTTTTGTTTTTGACAATTCCTTAATATGAAGTTTTGTTTTTGACTGTTTTCTCTCACAACCTAGCTACTGTGGGAATGTTTTCCATGACTACTCATGTATAACTTATTTTGAATTGGTTGAGTTCTTGTGGGGGGTGGGAAGGGAGGGAGGAAGAGAAGTTGGAACACAAAGTTTTAAAAAATTTATGTCAAAATTTGTTTTTACATATATTTTGGAAAACAAATTCTATTTAAAAAAAAGTATGAGTTAAAGAAAAAGAGATGGACTAGTCACTTAGTGAAAGTAAGGGGTAAGCTATGGACAGCTAATGTACTACATTGTCATCCTAGTGGTTGTCAAGAGAAAGACCAGGAAGGCTACCCCCATGTTGAAGGTTAGGTTATGTTAAAATTATGTTAGCACATAGAGAAGAGGCAGTTAGATGGGAAGGAGAATAAAGTCCTGGACTTGGGATCAGGAAGGACTCAAATCCTGCCTCAAACATTAACTGTGTGACCCTGGACAACTCACTTAACTTCCCCAAGCCTCAGTTATCCCATCTGTAGAATGGTTATAATAAGAGCACCTACTCACAGGGTTGTTGGGAAGATCAAATGAGATCACTTATGTGAAGTTCTTTGCCAATATTAAAGCAATATATAAATGGTAATTATTATTGTAATTAGGATTGCACAGTATCAGAGCAGCTTCAATCTGTAACATTGGAGGGTATGCCCCAATCAGTGAGATGGCAGCTCCATTTGAGTATTCAAGAGCTCACTGAAGGTTCCTGCAGCTCATCTATCCTATCAGTCCCTGAATCCACCAGAGATTTGATAAAACGTGTAAGCTTGAGAGAAATGATTATTTCTCTCGTATTAATAACCAATTATTAAATTGGCATTAAGGGTCTCCCTTCTTATTTCATCATTCAGAAAGCAGAAACCTATAGGTGTTTCAGTCTCTAAAGGACATTGTTCATGGGTGAAATACTGGGTAGGAGACTCCACCCAACTAGAAAACCTTACAAAGGATTTAATATAAGGTAAGTTATGGCCCATTGTGTTCTACTCAGGGGGTAGAGGGTGGGGTGTATCCTTTTTCTAGATTGCCCAGCTTTGGGGGTGGTCTAGCAGCAAGAACGATAAAAGTCATGTCTCCAGCCCTCATTAGAATAGGTCCACCTCTCATAATATTCATTGTCTCATTAATTTTAAACCAATCAGAGTTGATTGCTACCTGAGGGAAGCATCCACTCTTCTAAGGGCATATAAGCATCATGAAACCACCATGATTGGTCTTTGGTTTAGGAGAGACAGCCAAATGACCCTTTTATTGATCATCTGCTGGCAACAATTAATTAAATGATTGCCTAGAAACTATGTCTCTCAAACTTATCTTTCATCACAAGCCTGACCTTTGAGTGGTTTTAGGATCATATAGAATCCAAGGTCCACCTGAAATAATCTCTATTCCCAGGAGACCATAGACTTGTGGTTTATTTCTCTACCATTTTGTTTTCTGTCTCAAGCAATGCTGTTGTGATGGGAATGTGTTTTATGCTGCCTTCATGTTACAACTGCTGGGAGTTCCCTTAGGGTCTGCATCTTAGGTAAAAACCATTTCCTTAAGTCAAATCAAGGTCTTATATCATTTGTGGATTTTATTTAGGAATGTTATCTTCCCCTTACCATTAGCACAGATCTTTGAGAGTTGGTTATATAGGCCTAATTGCATGCAAAGGACTCTTCTGATTCACTTGCTACAAGGATTTTGTTGTATCAATTACTGCATGAAATGACTGGGCTTTTATCTAGGGGAATTTACATTTATGCTTTGTTTTGCTAGATGAGAATTTTAAACATAGTAGTATGGTGTAATAATATTAGAACAATAATGGGGAAAGCACACATATTGCTTTGATAATAAAAATATCTTGTTCTGCTGGTGAGGGAATGTGGTTCTTAACCATTTCAACAAACAGTAATAAAAATAGCTAGCATTTATATGTGCTTTAAGTTTAGCAGATAAATATTATCTCATTTCACCTACTCAAAACCCCAGGAGATAGGGAAACAGATGGGATTTGAACTCAGGTCTTCCTGACTCCAGACCCAGTGCAATGTATTGCCTAGTTACCAATTGGAAAGATTTTAGAGATTACCTAAACAAGAGACTCATTTGACTAGTGACAAATGAAAGCTTAGAGAAATTTATAGTATCAGACTTAGAACTAGTAGGAACTTTAGAAGTCATTCAGTCCAGCCCCTCACTTTTTTTTCTTCTAGTGGTTCTTCCTATTTTGTCCAGGGTAGTTACTCACAATCTCAATCCCTCTGTTTATCATCACAGAAACTCTGACCTGCTCCATTTACAATCTGGGCTAGTTGACCTCTTCTTAAGCAACCTGGTGACCCCTGGTCCTGGATGCTAACCATATTGGTACCAGATTTAGCATGGACACCTGCTTGGCTAAAGCCCTACTGCAGTTTAAAACTCCTGTGCACAAGTGATCCACCACACTCAGCCTCTCTGATAGCAGAGATTACAGTCATTCATCACCATGCCTGATCCCTGCCTTTTATAGAGGAGGAAATTGAGGTCCAGAGAGGTTCAGTGACTTGTCCAAAATCACATAGGTATTTGCAGAAGCAGGCTTCAAATCCACATCTTCTGATTCCAAACCTACCACATTATGGTAGAATATTTACTCCAAATATATCCTGTGCTTTATATTAGATAGACATTTAATTCATGCACTAGAAAGAGAATTCCAATAAGAATCAGGACACCTGAATTAGAGAGGCCATACAGCATGGTGAATTTATTTAGATCTGGGTTTAAGTCCTATGACATTCATTTAGCTGTGTGACAATGGGTAAGCTACAAATTCTCTGAGCTTCAGTTTCTTCATCTGTCAAGTAAGGCTAATAATATGTGTTATTACCTATCTCATAGGGCTGAGTTTCAAATAAGCAAATGTATTCACAGTATTTTGCGAATTTTAAAATACTTTATAAAGACCAGATGTTACAATTTACCCTGCCAATAATTAGCTATGGGACTTTGAGCAAATTACTTAATCTCCCTGGGTTTCAGGTGCCTGAATGAATAGAACCAGGTGATCTCAAAAATTTTATATTTGTGCTACGTCAGCACCATTGCAAAGCAATGCTCCCTTTTAACACGGTCCTGATGCCATGTTGTCCAGAGCAAAGTGGGTATGAGAAGGTAAATTGAAGAATTAGGCCAACTTTGAAAAAGAAAAAAAAGGGGTGGGGGGGTGGGAATCTGCTTGGAGAACCAGATGTCAGGCTCATAACAAAACACAGATCTTGTCTGCACATAACTATATTTAGCTGGAAAGCCATCTGGCCGGTGTCCACATCCACCTCTATGTTCTGTAAAGAACCTAGCACGTTATCTTTGTTTAACATGAGTATAATATTTGAAAGAGGCATATCATTGTTTAGTATGAATTGTGATGGTTGGCAACAGCATGCTAAGAACAACTAAACTGCAGGAGATGATAGCTTTGTACTCCACTGAAACATTATAGCTAAGAAAAAATAGTTTAAAGACCAGGAAAAAGCCCCTTTTGATCCAAATCCATTATAGTAATTCATAATTAATATTCTGCAGCCCACATGAACTGGTTATAATGGCTTCTCTCTCATCTAGTCACCTTTTTTTCTTTCTTTTTTCCTGTACAATGAGGGTTAAGTGACTTTCCCAGGGTCACACAGCTAGTAAGTATCAAGTGTCTGATGTTTCATGAATTGTTCATTCATTCAGTTGTGTCTGACTCTTTGGGACTCCATGGGCCATGGTGTCTATGGGATTTACTTGGCAAAGAGAATGGAGTGGTTTGCCCTTTCGTTCTCCAATGGATTAAGGCAAACAGAGGTTAAGTGACAGGCCCACATATATGTAGCAACTGTTTTTGCCTTTCTTTGTATCCCCAATGCTTATCACAGTGCCTCAAATATAGCGGGCACTTAGTAGATGCTTGTAGACAGACTGATTGACAGTCAACTTGTGTGGTCATTAAAAGTGTTGCCCAATTTTCCAAAACAATGCTCCTCACTTTCTTACTCTTGTGCAATTCTGGGATCTATTTCAATGTTCTTTTGCTGTCCAAGATATATGTCGTGTAAAATGAGCCCTGTACATTGTTCATCCTTTTCGCTTCTTACAGTCCAGAAAAAAAGATGCTCTCCATCTATTTGTATGTATATATAAATAATTAAATCTTTTGGGTGAATAGGCATCTAATTTTAGGAGGCTTTGTCGTCTTTGGGGGCTGCAATGAGTACGACGTCATTTATAAAAGAAGCATAAGATAGACCTCCCTATTTATAGTGATCACTGAATCACAAATCTAGCATTAGAAGGGGTCCAATTGATGTTTCATGAATTGTTCATTCATTCAGTTGTGTCTGACTCTTTGGGACTCCATGGGCCACAGTGTCTATGGGATTTACTTGGCAAAGAGAATGGAGTGGTTTGCCCTTTCGTTCTCCAATGGATTAAGGCAAACAGAGGTTAAGTGACAGGCCCAAGTTCATATGGGTAGTAAATGTCTGATGCTGTATTTGAACTCAGGTCTTATTGACTCCAGGCCCAGCCATGGATCCATCTAATTGTCTCTCAGA
Source organism: Dromiciops gliroides (assembly GCF_019393635.1). Taxonomy (NCBI): domain Eukaryota; kingdom Metazoa; phylum Chordata; class Mammalia; order Microbiotheria; family Microbiotheriidae; genus Dromiciops; species Dromiciops gliroides. The sequence goes on along the minus strand of NC_057864.1, from coordinate 366,111,215 downwards.
AGGGATCGAAGAGCCCATAAAAGTGTAACCATCTCATTTTATAGATGAGGAAATTTGGACTCAGAGAGTCTAAGTAACCTGCCCAAGGTCATACAGATAGTAAGTGACAGAGGTAAAATTCAAACGTGAGTCCTCTCCCTGTAAATTCATCACAAATCCCACCTTCCAGTGTACCACAGATAGAGGTCTTTTCGATTAGGATACAAGATCAGATGCCCTCCATAATATTGACACACAACTTCAGTGAATCTAGGTCTTCCTTTTTGATGTCCTCACTTGATACTAATAACACTAGTCAATCCATTTTGTCATGTTGTCACAATGGATATTTCTCTTACTTGGGGTGCATTTTTATTTTAAATTTTAAAATATGGATGGAATTTCTCTCATACCCATTGTAATAGAGGGGCTTGTGAACTTAAAAAAAATATGCAATATGAGGTGGTTATAAAGAATGGTTTGGTTGAAGGGTGGGCAGAAAGGAGTAGGGAGGGGAGTGAAAAGTTACTATTTGGCTTGTTCTCAAATGCTGCCTGAAGTTCTAGCTTAGGTATTATACACCAGGGCAAACTGGTACCTGTTCATGAATCTTGGCTTGTGAAGTAAATCTCTCAAGGAGCAGCAAAATGTCCCATCAGTTATTTGCTGGGTCATCAGACAAAACCATGATTGATTCTAGTCCCACTTTCTTAAGTGTGTTTTGTACATTGTAGATGTTGGCATATATTACTTAGATTTTTGGTTTGTCTTGTAAGTCTATGTGTCACATGAATCATTTCTCTTACATAAGTATTGAATTAACTTTTAAATTTCAGAGATAAAAATTTCCTCCTCCCATTAAGAAAGCATTAAACTCTATTTTGGTTGTACAATAGGTGATTAGGAAAAGGCTTAGGCCTTTCATTTGCTCTGGACTTGTTAGTTAATCTACTAACTGGCTATTTATGTGGATATCATTCCATATGTTTGTGCTTCCTATGGTACAGAGAGAATAAAAAGAACACTCAACAGATTGCTGTTTTTATTTAACTGTTATATCAAGCATTACTTCCTTGTCTAACCATACTGGCCATATCCAGATTTACGATCAGCTATAAGGCTTGGTTTATACAGTGAAAAACTACATGTATCAAAGAACTTTGGAATGTGGATGAAGAAAATTAATATATTCATTCAGATTATAATGATGAGGCTTAATATGACAAGGCAAAAGTCCAATAAATTGCAGAAACCCTATCTGAAATAACTTTTCCACCCTGGTAGCCTCATTTTGTATTTCAAACAGACTTAAATTACTTTTTTTAAATCTTATTATTCAAAAATCAAGCCAAGAGAAAATCTACTCCAAGAAGACGTTCAACTAGCTCCTGCAGGTGGTACAGTCACATATATTGAATATTCTTGAATATATTGAATATTCTTGCTATGACTACAGTCGTTGGCACTGTCAAATAGTTCAACATCAGAAAATGATATGATTTTGTTAGTGGGAATGACATTAAAGAAGAAGCATTACCATCTGCTTTGCTGTTTTTAACTTAAAGGATCATGGGATCTTTCCATCTCATTTATAGTTCAAACTTTCCATGTGTGTTGTCTCCCTTCCCCTACCCCATTAGAATATAAACCCCCTGAGACCAAAGACTATTTACTTTTCTATCTGTATCCCCAACATTTAGCACAGTACTTTGTGGAGAGTAAGCATTCAATGAATGTTTCACTAATGCATTCATACAAATATGTTTAAAACATGAAACTTCTCTTGAATAGTACTAGGTATGAAAAATATTCTTGGATAATCTAGGGAAATAAAAAAGTGATTGATCATTTACTGATTATAATTTAGAAGAAACACTGATGCTTTGTTTATGAATGGGATACAGAAAAAAATCCACTATATTAAGAAAAACAGACTTCGCAAAGTGATTCTAGGAAAGAAAATTGTGATAAGCCAACCACTGATTAGTCTTTAAAAGTTTTTCTTACAACTATTGAACATCAAACTTGGTTGAATGAAAAATTTTGCCAAGATGATAAAACTGAAATGATACAGATTTTCTTTATCTGAAAATCGACTTCCAAGAATCAGTGAAGTTAGAATCAATGAATGTGCTTCTTCAAGAAAGGGAAGTATTGAAAGAGAAGCCTTTTGAAGAATAGTTGAATGAAGTTGAAGGATCTGTTGGAAACTTTTTTTTAAAGTGGACAAAAACTTCTTGAAACACCAGATGGTAGAAAATTACCAAGAAATTGTCAATGATATTCTTAAAACCTATAAAGTTATGGGATTTAACGTGTCATTCAATATCCATTTCAAGAATCTATTTGGAGTCACATTTAGACTTGTCCCATGAAACGTGGGTGATAACTTTGGGAAACATGGGAAAGGAATACTTTCCTAATGAAATCCTTACATTGGAAAAGATACACCAAGACAAATGGCATCCAAGTACTCTATATAACCACTGCTAAATGCTCAGAAGGTTTATCCACAGGCTAAATACAACAGAAGATCACCAGCAGTTAATTCCTAGGTTAGTTAAAAGAGCAATTAGAAAAATGTCAAAGTAGAACCTAGGCTAAAGCCCAACATCATGCTGCATGTACTATAAGAAAGTATGAGGTCACGTGGTTTGCCGAAATGAGGTCTGGACAGGCAATCAAGGGTCCTATATTCCAGGTTCTGACTCTACCTACTTGTGTTACTGTAAGCAAGTCATCTAACTTCTGAGCCTTGGTTTCCTGATCAGTAAAATGGGAATAATAATACTATAGGGTTAGTGTTTTGCAAACTTTAGAAGTATTATAAAAGTGTGAGCAATTATATAACAGACTAAACAGATTATCTGTTGTAAATGGTTAATCCTAGACTCAACAAGAATTAACTACCCTAGACACATCATTTCAAAAATTAAGTAAAGTAGCATGAGATAAAATGAATTAGTATGAGGATAAATAAAACTATGTATAGGATTTAAATATAAGTGATTTTTCAAGGGATCAGGATGAGGGTTTTTTCTTCCTTCAGAATTATAGCTATCATTTCCCTGCTCCATTAGCACAGATAATCCAGGGATTATTATCAAGTCTGTTTTCTCATTTAGTTGGATCACAAGGTTAGTAATGTCAAGGTCCTAAATTCAAACCCCAAGATGTCCTAATTAGCTTTGTTGCTTTTTGTGATCTCAGATCTTGCTCCCTAACACTGGACAGACATTTTGTAAGTTGTGGATCATAGGAATATGGTCCAAAGATAACTATCATTCATACACTTTAAGGCATAAACAATTTTTATATCAAACTACACAATAAGGTAGGTAGCACAATTATTATCAACAAGCAAAGCTCAGATAGACTAATTGAATTCCTGAGAGTCATACAGCCAAAAAGAGACTTTTACTCAGGTCTGAGTAGAAGAGCAGCACTCTTTCCATCTCATTGTATGATGATCAAGGATCAGATCAATTATGTAAATTATTTGAAAATAGTGACAATTGAGGGAAGCTAGGTATCAAAGTGGATAAAGCATTGGCCCTGGATTCAGGAAGACCTGGGTTCAAATCTGGCCTCAGACACTTGACATTTACTAGCTGTGTGACCCTGTGCAAGTCACTTGGCCCTCATTGCCCTGGAAAAAAGGGGAAAAAAGAAAAGAAAATAGTGACAATTTTCAGTTATGTGTAGTAACTGCACTAAATATAACCATAGAAATCTTATTTTTGCTATAAAAGGATGTTTCAGAACGTGTTTAGTGAGACAGAATGGTTTAGTGCTACAGTTAGAATCAGAAGAACCCTGGGTTCAAATTCTGCCTTATACACTTACTAGTTGCATGAATGTTGTCAAATCACTTTCTCAGAGATTCAGTTTCCTCCTCAGAGGCTCAGAGGCACCTCTAATAGAGTGCTGGGCCTGGAGTCAGGAAGACCCAAGTTTAAATATGGTCTCATCATTTACCAGCACAGAACCCTTAGAAAGTCATTTAACCTCTGTCTCTTTCAATTGTAAAATAAGGATAGTAATAGCAACCTAACTCCCAGGGATGTTATGAAGTTTAAATAAGATAATATTTGTAAAGTGCTTAGCACAGTGCATGGCATATAGTAGGTGCTTAATAAAAACTCCTTTCCTTCCTTCCTTCCTTCCTTCTTTCTTCCCTTCCTTATTCCTTCCTTTCTTTCTCTTCCTTCCTTCCTTCCTTCCTTCCTTCCTTCCTTCCTTCCTTCCTTCCTTCCTTCCTTCCTTCCTTCCTTCCTTCCTTCTTTCCTTCCTTTCTCCCTCCCTCCCTCCCTCCTTCCCTTACTTATCTACAACATTTTGAGTCAAGCTTAGGCGGACTGAGCCACCATTGTAAGGTGTAAGAAATTAGAAAGCCATTATAGAATCCCACTGAGATCACTCACCAGAGGTCTCTCTTCTGAACTAAAGAATTAATGACATTGGCCAAATGTCCTGATAGAGAAGGCTATCAAAATGTATAATGAGTCTACAAAAAGGCAAGAGCTTCCTACCCTTTAAGGAACTGGAGGTTAATTTAATTAAAAGCATCATTGCAACCTAAGTTAATCTAGTCTCAGGCTCTGGACTCTCCTGCTGTCATAGACATGTTTAGAAACTTCAATCACCTTGTTACATGGGGTCTGCTAACAAAGCAATTGTGCTGTTTCAAAAGGGGTGGGGCAGTCTAATAAAATCTCTTTTTTGAATGAGGTCCTTTCAGAAAGAGAAAATTAAAACTTTTCTTGTGATATCTGTCATACACACATACACACACACATACATCTTGTAACAGCATCCTTTTATTGTCCTTTCTACTCCCTAGTGTGCACTCCACCTTGAACTTTACACACTAAATCCCCTGAGAAATGAGATGCCAGATCATGTCCTTTCTTCTATTTTCCACATTGATATTCCAGTCTGCCTTTTTCATTACATTTGGTAGAATTTAAATCACCTCCACTGCAAACTAGGAACTAAGTACAAGACTTAACCTTTCCTGAAGACTGGAAGTTAATCTGTTAGGTCAAATGTGAAATCATTACATGCGTTCTCATCATGCCAGGCATCCCATATAGTTTACCAATTACTCAAATGGAATAAGAATCAAGGTTTATTCCCTGGTCTGAGTCTTACTCATTGCTTAGCCAGTGCACCACTTCTGTGTGGTAGTAGCTTATGGTACATGTGAGAAAGAGGACCGGAGTTAATTGTTAAGCTTGGAACATAGTGATGAGTTCAGTCTAAACTGTGAATTTTAAAATAATTGCAGAAAAACATTCATGTTTTTGAATTTTCATCTGTTGGCTGAAGAAACCATTTCATGAAGACAGAAGACATTCTTGCTTTCTTTCTTTCACTTATTCCAGTTTACTGTGAACTCATAAATGATGAATTGTTTAAAAATCAAATACCATGCTCTACTATTAACCAAAATTATATCTTCCTCAACAGGAAATACTGCTCCATGAAGCTCCCCTCAGGACACCATAAAATATGACAGCAGCTCAGTACACTGGAAATCACGCCTGATTTAGAAGCAGGGGACCTAGGTTTAAATCCTGGCTCTGGCAATGATTTTATGACCCTGGGTAAGTCATTAGGTTTTCTGAGCCTTGGTTCCCTCATTTATAAAATGGAAAGATGGGACTTGATGGCTTCTAAAGTCCCTTTCAGCTTTAAATGTATGACCTTCTCAATGAGGAATTATAACAGCCTTCTTTCAGATTTATCATCCTATTTTGGTCCTATGTAATTTTGTCACTATTCTCAGAGCACCCACTGGATATGAATGAGATTGAGGCTGTTTTATACAAGTAGTACCATTTAGCCGAACCGCCAGTTGGCAAGCTAAGTATTTGGAGTATGTCGTGAACAGTGGTTATGGCTGTGGAGTTCCTCCCCTCATAGTGGTAGCATACTTGACTGATTTTGCATATATCAACAAAGCAAAGAAAGACAGATGTGTCAAACTTCCCAGCATGAAGTCAGCAAATTTGAATGGGCCTCAAACGGATTAAAGTATAATAGGAAAATATTTAACAAAATAACTAAAAATATAATAAAGCATAGGTAAATGTTAATTTGTGGTTTTCTAAGTCAACATGGACTTACAGGGATCCTTTTCTATTTGAGTTTGATCCTACAGAAGTAAGAGAAGAAATAGCATGATGCTTCCAAATTTCTCCAGAAGTGTGACATAATGGGAAAGAGCCCACTGAGATGTTAGCATAGCAACCCACCCAATAAAATAAAAGTAGTGGAAATAGTACTATGCCCATTTTACAGATAATTGAGAATGGTTCAGAGAGATTGTGACTTGCCTACACACCTATATTTAATGATGAGAAGAACTGACACTCAAACTGAGTTCTTCCAGTGCCAAGTTCAGTGCTTTCAGTAGTCAGTACATGGTGCTAAAGTCCAGGGATACAGAGAAAATATAAAAACAGCCCCTCCCCTCAGGAGACTCACATTCAAATGGAAGAAGTCAACTCTGAAGCAGCTAGGTACATATGACCTAGGTTTGTGGAACAGATGGAAAGTAATCCCAGAAGGGAAAGCACTAGGAAGCATGGATACCAGAAAAGGTCTCCTGTAGAAGGTGGGATTTGAGCTGAATTTTGAATGCAGAAAAACTAAGAGGGTGAAATAAGGAAAGAGACAAAGCAAAAGCACAGCAATGGAAGATGAAGGATCTATGAGGATTAGCAAGTGGTCTGGTGAAGCTAGGTAATAGAGGATGAAGAAAGAAAGAAAAGAAGAAAGGAAGGGAGGGAAGGATGGAAGGAAGAAGGAAGAAAGAAATAAAAAGAAAGGAAGGAAGGAAGGAGAAGAAAGAAAGAAAAAGAAAGAAAGAAAGGACGGATGGATGGAAGAAGAAAGGATGGAAGGAAGGAGAAAGAAGAAAGAAAAAAGGAAAGAAAGAAAGAGAAAGAGAAAGAAAGAAAGAAAAGAAAGAGAAAGAGAAAGAAAGAAAGAAGCAATATAAGTACTACTACGTGCCAGGTACTGTGCTAAACACTTTACAAATATCTTATATGATCCTTAAAACAACCCTGCAAGTTAGGTTGCTATTACTATCCTCATTTTACAGTTGAGGAGAGAGCTTAAATGACTTGCTAAGGGTTCCATGCTAGTAAATTACAGGAGGCCAGATTTGAACATGGGTCTTCCTGACTCTAGGCCCAGCATTCTGTCCAAGGTGTCACTTAGTTGCCTCTAGGGAAAGGAGTATAATATAAGAAGAATGGAAAGGGGAAAAGGTCCAGATTATGAAGAGCTTTAAATGCCAGAGAGGACTTAATATTTTATACTGGATATAATAGAATGCCCTGGGGTTTGTTAAGTGAGGTTTATTGAGGGTGACATAGTCAGGACTATGGAGTCAGGAGGTTAAGTAGAGGATGGAGTAGGCAGAGGCTTGAGACAGAGACACCAATTGGAAAGCTATTGAAATAGTCCAACCAAAAGGTTATGAATACCTAAATTAGGGCGGTGGCTGTCTGAGTGGAGAGAAGGGGACCTAAAAGGGAAATCTATCTTATGAAGGTAGAAATGACAACATTTGGCAATAAGTCAGTTATGTGGGGTGAGTGAGACAAAGGGGTTGAAGACATTAACTAGTTTGGGAGGAAGAATGATGGGAAGGATGATATTCCCTTCAATAGTAATAGGGAAGTTCAGAAGAGGGGAGGGTTTGGGGGAAGGAAATAAACATTGTTTTGGCAACGTTGAGATGCCTACAGGACATTGTCTAATTCATCATGTTCAGAAAATAGTTGATGATGAGAGGTTGTGGCTCAAGATAGAGAAAAAGGCTAGATATATAAATCTGGGTGTCATCTACATATCAATCATAATTGAACACTGGGAGTAGAAAAAAATCACCAAATGAGTATAGAGTGAAAAGAGAAGAGGACCCAAGATAGAGCTTTCAGGGATACGCCCCCCCCCCCCATGACCTAAAGAACCAGGAAAGGAGACAGAGGAGTGGCCATAACACAAAAAGCCTAGAGAGTAGAGAGTAAGCAGGAGGAGAAGGAGACTGGAAATGTCAAATGTTTCAGAGGGCTCAAGAAGGCTGAAGACTGTGAAAAAGGCCCTTAGATTTGGCAATTAAGACCTAAATTGGTAACTCATGGAAAACTTTTGACTCTACTGTTGTAGAAAGGATTGAAAAATAGAATCAGGTGGTTTCTAATAGATACAAGAACGACTGGTTGAACATTTTAAATTGCCATATGCAGTGTGTCAAGCAGCATCACACATATACACACACATATCTGTCTTTTTTTTCAGAAAATGAAAGTATCCCATTATAAACTGATTGGTCTTTTTTGCCTCACCTGCTCCAAACCTCAGAAACTGAGTCTCCTCTTAATCCATAGGTATAAAATATTATACTATAAAATACTCAATTAATTCTTGCATTTTCCTTTCTCCTTCCTTCCTTTCTTACGGGTATCTGGGTATTGACTCTGACAACTTCTTGTCTGATAAGAAGAAAATAGTTTGGGGTTTCTTTCTTTTTTGGGGGAGGGATGAAATGTCTTTCTCATCCTTTGAATTTACAGGCAAAGATGATTCAGCTGATGTCAGGAAGCTGATTTCCTCTTCATGACATCTTGTTATGAAACTTCTGACTCCCTAGATCCGTTTGTTTTTCTGATGGCAATTTTACTTTCATTAAGTTCTGTCAGATTTTCATGATATAGCATTTGCTGTGGGATGCTGCTTTTTTCAGTTCACAGCCAGCTAATTAGCACAGCAGATAAATTCAGTTTAGTAAAATGTAAAGCATGAAAAAAAGAAGGCAGGATGGGGATGGGGGAGGAAGAGGCAGGGATTTGTCCTTTCTGATGAGCTGACATCTCCCTTGGGAGGCTCAGACATTTTTAGCTCTGGTTATTGTATTTTATTTCAATCTGGATGTTTTTTGAAAAAAAAAATTGACTATTTGACTACTAGTAAGCTGACCAGTGCCTGAAAACATTTTTCAAATGTGTGGTAAGCTCATTTCAAGAAACTATGTTCTCTCTGCTTACGTCCTCTCTCTGGGTGACTAATTACAGCATGATGACAAAAAAAAAAGGAACCCACTGTCCTGTAGGTGAAGGCTGATATTATGCTATTACTGTTCCAAAGCACGGTCTCTCCCAATCTGTTACACAGAAATAGACAATAGCAAGACTTCCCAAATGTGGCCATTGCCCAGTGGCTGGCCTTCTAAAGAGCCAAGTGAGAGCGGGCAACATCACGTGGACTTTTCCCTTTACCTGTGGGTGGCAATCGACAGTGGAGATTATGTAGCAATTGACCTTTCTATAAATGAATGAACATTAGACTAGAATGTCGATTGGTAGGAATTTTACTTTCATTAAGCAGTAGGAATTGAAGCTTGCTGTTTGGGGCAGAAAGGCTTGATGCAATTAAGAATTCTAATTAGAAACATGCCAGCCTTAATTACCTATTTTTCACCCTTGTTTTATATCAGTGGGAACAGTCTCACTTTTGATAGAAAGTTTTCTGTCCCATCCTTAACCTATCCCACACCAAATGTCAATTAAACGGGTTGTATAGAAAAACTAGAACAGTTCATTGTAGGAATACTATTTGAAAAGAGTGAAAATATCATGGATCAAAATCTCAAGCCATTTTAGTATGAATTTCAGAAAACAATAACATCTGTCCTCTTTATGCCCTTTTGTATGAAGGGAACTGGTTGAAATGAGGTTTTGTTGTTCGATAGTTTCAGTAATGCCCAACTCTTTGTGACCCAATTTTGGAGTTTTCTTGGCAAACATACTATAGCCGTGTGTTATTTCCTTTTCCAGCTCATATTACAGATGAGGAACTGAAGCAAAAAATGGTTAATTGACTTGCTTAGGGTCACACAGCAAGTGTCTGTGACTGGATTTGATCTCAGGTCTTCCTGACTCCAGGCCTGCCACTCTAATCCACTGTGCCACCTACCTGCCCTTGTAGTAAGGTAGTAAAGGTTTATGTAATTGTACAGTAGACCAAGAGTGACCTTCATAAAGTAAGACAAGCCATTTTTGTGACAGAGCTCCCAGAAATAGTAGGTTATAGTCACCAAATTCTTCACCCAGAAATATATACATTCCACATATGTATGTATGTATGTGTGTGTGTGTGTGTGTGTGTGTGTGTGTATATGGAATGATTTCCAAATGAAAGGTCTGATCATTTCAAGAAACTGCCACTACCTATTACCTCTGATCAAAGTTTCTCTTCTTCTTTAACCCATTGCAGAAGAGAACATAGCCTTACACACAGTTCTTTTGAAGCTTTTCTAAAGGTTTTTGTAGTTAGGAAAAAAGGAACCTGGGCAGAGTAATAAGAACCCTCTTACTTATGTAGAATTGAATTATCTAATGGGCACAATAGACCTTGGCATCTCCATGAGCCCCTGCTGTTCATTGTAAGATCATCTTGGTATCTGACTTACCGACATTATGGGAATATTGATGGATTTGTGGGGAGAGGATGTAATAGGGTTTGAATTCTGGCTTGGTCACGTGATAATTATGGAACCTCATCTGTAAAATATGTAAATTATGTTTCCTCATCTATAAAAATGGATAATAATACATTTCCTGAAAAACATCATAGTATAGTAATTAGAGTGCTGACCTCAGAGTGAGGAAAATTTGGGTTCAGGTCCTGGCTCTAATATATATTGACTGCATGACCTTAGATACATCACTTAACTTCTTAGTACCTCAGATTAATTTCTAAGTCTGTAATTTGCAGACAAAGTACCATTCTGCATTATTTGAAGAAATTTCCTTACCTTATATTCCCTATACCAAGGAAATCACAGATCTTGTTAAAAAATATCTGTAAGTCTCCATTTCACAGGATTGTTGTGAGGAAAGTCCTTTATAAATGTTAAAACATGGTAGGGGGGCAGCTACATGGAGCAGTGGATAAAGCACCACCCTGGATTCAGGAGGACCTGAGTTCAAAGCCGGCCTCAGACACTTGACACTTACTACATGTGTGACCTCGGGCAAGTCACTTAACCTTCATTGACCAGCAAAAAAACAAAAACAAAAAACATGGTAGAAATGTGAATTATTAAACCTCCTTTGTTGGAGACATTGCTTTATACTGTTTCTCTATAATGGATAGTTTATATTTTGTGCCAGCTAGCTCAGTATCCTATATTTATTTGCAATGTGATCTTGGGCATGTCATTTTATGTCTATTAATTTCAGTTTCTCCATCTGCAAAATGGAAACAAGAATTCTTGTGCTATCTATTTTAGAATTACTTTGAAGATCAAAATTAAAATAGTTTATTACATAGAGTACTTTAAAGCAGCAAGTTATTTGCAGTTTATACTGTTCTATAAGATGCATTATTGTTGTTATATATTATGCACATTATGTATATTATATATCAATATTTCAACACTGTGCTTTCATTGATGTAGGAACTCCAGATTGAAATCATTTTATGACGCTACAAAATGATTTTTGAAAGTTGCAATGTAAAAAAATGTCATTACCCAGTGGCTAACTTTTCTAGCTAGATCCACAGGGGACAGATAACTGTCACTAAGCCTATACTCAGCTTTTATAGCTTTATAGGACCTACCAATGACTGTACTCTACTGGCATAGCATTCAAGAACCCAGGCTTCTTTCCATATCTCTATGGGGCTTTGGAGTAGGACTTTGCTCTTATACAAAGTAAACTCAGAAAAAGTTCATAAATGGTGGTAATGACAATAGCAAAATTCCAGTATACATATTTTCTGTTAAGGAAAGTGTCAAGAAATATAGAGAGCTAAAGAATTTCTTATTCACCTAATTGCCCTTTAAAAGAAAGAGATGGTCTCACAGGATGAGCTCAGAACCAGATGCCTTACAAATGGTCCAGAGGAGGACAACTAGGATGATAAGCAAAGGGAGACTATGTCATTCAAAGGACCTGGGTCAAATCAAAAAGCATTTATTAATTACTGTGGGCCAAACATTGTGCTATGGACTGTGAAGACACATGCAAATACAAATAGAAAGGCAGATAGTTCTTGTCCTCAAGGAGCTTGCATTCTAATGGGGGAAAACAACACATAAAAGGAGGCAAGAAAGGGGGCAAGGGAGATGAAGCTCCCAGTGTTAACTATTGTAGGAAAAATCTAGAGATTTGGGATCGTAGCCTGAAGAGGAACATAGATATGGGAGGTTAGAATACCCTCCTTAAAATGGAGGTTTTGCTGTGCCTACTCTTTGAGCCAGCAATACCACTATTGGGTCGTTATTCCAAAGAGATCATAAAAAAGCGGACAGGACCCACAAGCACAAAATTATTAACAGCTGTTCTTTTTGTGGTGACAAGGAATTGGAAATTGAGGGGCTGCCCACCCATTGGGGAATGGCTGAACAAGTTGTGGTATATGAATGTAATGAAATACTATTGTGCTGTAAGAAACGTTGAGCAGGCAGATTTCAGAGAAACCTGGAAGGACTTGCATGAACTGATGCTGAGTGAGAAGAGCAGAACCAGGAGAACATTGTACACAATATCAACAATATTATGTATTGATCAACTGTGATAGATTTGATTCTTCTCAGCAATGTAACGGTACAAGATAGTTCCAAAGGACTCATGATGGAAAATGCTCTCCAAATCCAGAAAAAAGAACTATAGGATCTAGATGCAGATTGAACCATACTGTTTCTACTTTTTTGTTTTTCTTTTCTGAGGTTTTTCCCTTTTGTTCTGATTCTTCTTTCACAGCATGACTAATGCAGAAATATGTTTAATGTGATTGTACATATATAACCTATATCAGATTGCTGTCTTGGGGAGGGGGAAGGGAGGGGAGGGAGGGAGAAAAATTTGAAATTATAAATCTTATAAAAACAAATGTTGAAAACTATCTCTACATGTAACTATAAAATAATAAAATACATTTATGATTTAAACAAAATAAAAAATAAAAAGAAACATGAAATTTAAAAATGGAGGCTTTGGAAGGAGTCATCTTGTCTGATGGAGAAGTTACAAGCATGGAGGCTCCATCCAATGTATGAAATCCAGAGGGAGAATGAGCTTCCAGGGTAAAGAAATTTTGGGAACATTAAGGAGGCAGTACAGAAGAGTCAGGAATGAAGCCTGGAGAGGAAAGGATGCTGGGTTCATTTATCTTAGAGAAGAGATTTAGGAGAGCAGGGAGGAGGAGACATGATCATTACCTTCAAGTATCAGAGATTATCTAATCCAGGAATTCTTAACCTATTGTCTGTGAACTTTTTAAAAAAGTATTTTGATAACTACTTAGGTATTATTGGTTTCCTTTGTAGAATTTTCTGTTTTAATAATGTGATTCTGAGAAGGGATCCATAGGCTTCATCAGATTGACAAAGGAGTTTATGACCAAAAAAAAAAAGGTTAAGAAACCCTGAATTCTATTCTAATCCTATCATTTTACCAAATAGTGAATGGGATCAAAGTGTGAAATGAGTCGCTTAATATCACTCAGCTCACTAATGTATGGGATTGTGACCCTAGGGCTCTTTCCATTATACTGTGATTCTTAATTAATCATCACTTCAACTTTAACGACATTTAAGATATCTATAAGACTCCATAAATTCATGCCAAAACTGAATTTTCAGTTGCCACTCGTGCTTTATATATATTTTTATCAATGTAATATTGGTTTCAAAGGTTAAAAAAGAAAAATAAAGACATTCTTGTGTTAACAATACCCGAAATACACCTTGTAATTTACATGTCTCCATGCTAAAGACACAAAACAAGACCATCTCGAGACTAACACTTATTTTTTAAACCTGGAATAAAGAATGTTGTCATGCATGGGGGAATAAAATGTTAATACATACAATATTAGTAATTACTCTTGCTATTACTGTTCCTTGCCTTTAACTTTCTCTTAGGATTTTCACCATAATCACTTCCAGTTGAATTTTTTAAAAAAGAGAAAATGAAAATAAGTATAAGAGAAGATACTACATACATGTGAATAAGTTAAACTACTTTTGCAGCTATCAATAAAATGATTGTACCTAGTATGTGGGGCTCTTAAATGTAATAGTTATACGACCCTTTTCAAAATATTTCTTTAACCAGTGCTTTGAGGAGGTTGGTGTTGTCAGTATAATTATTCCCATTTTAAAGTTAAGAAATCTTAGGCTGAGAAATGTAAAGGGATTTACCCAAGCACACATAACTCATAAGTGACAGAACTTGAACCCATACCTTCTAACTCCAAATAAAGTGTTCTTCATAATACTATAGTGTTGCTCCAAATAATTAGGAAATGTTTAACTCCTTTAGCTTCATCCCTGTGACAGATGCTCTCAGATATTACAAAAGTACCTGTATACATTTAGGGGAATTTCTTATCTGTTATTTGTTTCTCCCTAACAAGAAAATTTTGCAGATTGACACTGGACAATGTGTTATCACCAATTCTCTTTGCAATTACCAAGATCACAAAAAAAAAAGAAAACTGAAAGAAAAAAGTTTGATTTTCAAGTCAAAACAAGACAAAATAAGATTTATAACAGAGCTCAGGGAAAATAACAATAGTCACTAAAGAACTACCCTTCTAAGAGACTTTCATGGGCTCAGTCATTTGGTTGTTGTCCTTCATTCTCAAGAAGGACCAAAATGACATCACTAGGTGGGGTTGCATATATGTGTGTATGTATGTATAGACCCTATATATGGACACCTACATGTATATACATGTGTATGTGTTACTATTACATATACATAAATATGGATATGGATATGTAGAATAGTATGCTTCATCACTTGTCCTTTGGGATTGTCTTGGATTATTGTATTGCTGAGAATAGGTAAGTCATTCACAGGTCTTCATCAAATAATATTGCTGTTGTGTACAACATTCTCCTGATTCTGTTCACTTCATGATGCATCAGTTCATGTAAGTCTTTCCAGGTTTGAAATACATTTTTATTTATATATTTTGTTTTTTATCACTAAAAATTTCTATAGTATCTCTCCTCTCCATATCAAATAATATTTTTAAAGAAAAGAAAAAAGAAAAATCAGTAAAAGTCATTTTAAAAATCACAAAAACTGAAAGATTATGCAATGTACCACACCTATGAATCTCCTGTCTCTGTTGGGTAAGGGTGTCTTTTAATATATCTTCTTTGGAGCCATACTTTTAAAAAATTCAGCAGAGTTCACTTTTGATTGTTTTATGATTCTTTACATTTCCATTGTTAGAGTTATTGTGTATATATTTTTTCTTGGCTTTGCATCAGTTTATGTAAATCTAATACTTCTCTGTATTCATTATTTTTGGTATATTCTATTAAATTTGTGTATCATGATTTGCTTAGCCATTTTCCAATTGGTGAAAATCTACTTTGCTTACAATTCTTTGCTATCACAAAAGTGCTGCTATAAATATTTGTTATATAAGAGAACTTTCTTCTGATTAATTAGCTCCTTGGGGTGTAAGATTAGTAGTTCAATCTCTGGTCAAAGGGTACAGATATTTTAGCCATTTTATCTTTATACTTCTAATTAGCTTTCCAAAATGGTTTTACTGAGTCATGGTTCTATCCACAGTGCACTATTGTACCTATTTCCTCACAACCCCTCTGACATTGACTTTTGTTGTCTTTGCCAATTTGAAGGGCATGAAATTCAACTGAAAGTTGTTTTAATTTTCCTTTTTCTTATTAGTAGTAATTTAAAGCATTCTTTCATGTGATTAAAACACAGAAATAATGGAAGCCAAACTGTCCTTTACAAACATTTAAATGTGTGTTTTAATTAAAATATGTATATATATATATATATATACACACATATGTGTGTGTATGTGTATATGTATATGTATATGTATACACACACATAAATACACAGACATTCCTATTTAAGTTACTCTCTAACCCAGAAAATAACATAGTCATTTTCCTTTCTGTGTTATAAAAACTCAAAACAAAAACAACCACAAACAACAACAACAACCAGGCTCAGTTTTCCCTTCCATCCCCAGAAGAGTGCTATTCATCCTCTAAGAACAGGGTAGAGAAGACTCTCTTACAAGATTCACTGTCCTCTTAAAACTGACAATAGATAGCCTCTCTAACTACCACTTTTGTAAGTGTCAGTTTTCTTGAATTGATTTAAGAAATTATCATGAGGCAGGATATCAAAGGAATTAGGGAAGAGCAAGGATCAAGGAACCAATTAAACTAAAATTTTGCTGGCCAAGTACTACTGGTATCACTTGTGTTCTTCCTACCTTAATTCCTGACTTTGGGTTAGATTGTTTGGTTTTCATGGGAGCAGATTGCAACATGATAATAATATTCTACCTCTTTACAATGGGAAAAGTCAGGACTTACTTCATGCACAAAGTAGGCAGCCACCTACTTGGTGTGATTTCATGCTCCTTCCTCACATTATCTTACTTTTTCCCTCTCTGAAAATACATGTTACCCATTAAATGAAACTATCTTAAGAGGGATAGTGCATGAAGCCATATCAGACATTTTAATTTTATGGCCAATGACTTTTATATTCTTACCTAAAAGTAGTTTTAATAAAGGTGAAGGATAGAAGAACCAGAAAGGAACTCGATATCTACAGGTAGGTTCTGTAAGTTCCAATGTTGTTGTTCATCTTTCACTTTTGAAGAGGACCAATGATTACACAAATGTGATATTTTTGCTTGCATGTGAGTTGCATTTAAGTTAGGCAGAGTTACACAATGTTGTCAACCTTATTTTATCTTCCAGAGTCATAGAAATCCAATGGCTGTGCCAATAATGGCTTGTGGAAGGAGCAAGATATTGTGATGTTTAAAATCTAAATTGTGGTTGCCTTAAATTAGAAGCTTCAGCACCAGTCTTTGGGCATTAAACATTTATTAAAGCATACAGGTATTCACAAGGAGTTCAGAAAGTTAAGAAAAGGCCTATGTGGCATAGAGTTCCAGCCAGGTTGGGTTCTTCCTCAAGTCCTCCTCCACAAGCCTGCTTTAATCAGGAACTCTCTATAGCAAACTGATTGTGGAAGCTTTTTATAGGTCTGGAACAGAGGCTGTCCTTACACACTGCTTCAACCTGATTGGTTGGTATCATCCAAATCCATTGGTTCTGAAGGTGTTCTCAAGGTGTGATTACAATCCAGTTAACTTGAAGTAGGCTAATCAGCAGTTAATCACTCTCACTTGATTCAATCAGTCTAGATTAATCTCCAGGTGGGTCTTTGAGTATCTGCTAAATCTCATTATTTCATCACAATATGAAAGATTGATACTTAGGGCTTTAGTGCTTAGCACATGCCTGGCACATAATAGGTGCTTATTAAATGCTTGGTAACTTGATTTGGTGACTTGACTCTAGAAGACAAAGTCTAGCAACTTGATAATTGTGACAAGGGCTTTGCCCTTGGAAAAATTCTCCTACTCAGAAATACAGAATGTTAGAGTTGGAAGAAACTTAAGAGGCCTTCTAGACTAACCAGTATTCGAATAAGAATTCCCTCTGCCACACACCTGACAAGCAATCATCAGATGTCCAGTGAAAGGGGACTCACTAATTTGTGAAGTGGCCCATTCAGCATTTGGGTAGCTCTAAATGGTGGGGAAGAACCAAAGCAAAACTATGTTATTCTGAAAATTCTAGCAATTTCCTTGAAAGTGGAATGGAGTGAGGGGAGAAGATAAATATTGATAGGTTAAAAGGAACACGTGTTGAACTCTCTTTCATATGACTATGCTTCAAAAACTTGAAGGCAATATGGTATATTGGAAAGAATACATGTTATCATAGGACCTGAGTTGAAATTCCAGCTCAGCCACTTACAACCATTGTGAAAAATTTCTGGATTATATTATTAGAAGGATAGATTATAAGCAGAAATCACTAAGAGTCAGTATGTCTTCATCAATAAAGGGTCTTGCCAGAGTAAAACCATGCCCTATCCCACCCCCCCCCCATAGGGTTTTTAGATTAGATCAGAGAAATACATTAAGGATATCACACCCAGATTTCATTGAGGAAATTGAGAAAGGCTGTCATGGTATCCTTTTAGACAAGATGGATAGATATAGGCTAGAGGATAATAGAGTTAGGCAGATTCAAAAGTGATTGAATGACTGACCCCCAAACTAATGGAATAATGTCAATTAGAAGTATCTGGTAAAGAGCCATTGGGAATTGTCCTTGCTTCTATTTTGTTTACCATTTTTATTAATGATAAGATAAATGTTACATGAATTAATTATCATATTTAAAGAGGACTGGAAATTGGAGGGTTGGCTAATATGTTGCATGACAGAATCAGACTCCAAAAAGAGAATGACAAGTGAGGATGGAATGAATCTAATGAAATGAAATTTAACCATTGCAAATGTCAATTCCTCCACTTAGGTTCAAAAGATCAATTATAGAAATGTGGAATAGGAGCAGCTAGGTGGTGCACTAGATAAGGTACTGGCCCTGGATTCAGGAGGACCTGAGTTCAAATCCAGCCTTAGACCCTTGACACTTACTAGCTGTGTGACCCTGGGCAAGTCACTTAACCCCAATTGCCTCACACACACAAAAAAGAAATGTGGAATAGAAGAAGGAGAGACATAGCTAGAGAACAATTCATATATAAAAATATAGGGGTTTTGGTGAACTACAAGCACATTATGAGACAACAGGATAACATGGCAGCTACAGTAATAAAGTTGTAGGGGGAACTTAATAGTAATGGATGACAATTGTGTGTTGAATAGAAGTTCAGTGTATTCAAAAGTAATTGAATACTTGGACCCAGAGATATTAGTGAACATGGCACAATAGGACTTGAATTCAAACACCAGATCTGTCATTTGCAACCTGTGTGACTTTGGGAAAGTCCAAAATAATCAGCTGCAAACACAGGTTGGAGGAAGAGTGATTAAACAGCAGGTCATGGAAATGATCCCTTGGTTGATGACAGTCTATTTTGACCTCTACTCTAACAGTATTCCTAATGAGAACAGGAAATATTCCTCCCCATCAGACAGAGATGAACTCATTCACTATTCACACTGGAATTTTATTAGCTTTAATGCTATTCAGAATCTTTCATTCAACAACAGATGGGACTTGATTGATGTCCCTGATTCAGAGAATATGTTAAGCCCTACATAACATGTTTCTTTCTCTCTAGCAGGGAAGATGGTTCTCAAGTAGCAGGGGGTAGGTTTATCTTCAAAATAGATTCCTTCACATTATATAAGTATTTCTAAAAGTCATTATGAAAAATGGCATGCAAATAGCAAAGGCTTCCTCAATAAGTTAAATTCCCCAGGTGGGTTTTAAAGGATGGTATATTAGTACAAAAGGCCAGGATCTGCTCAGAATAACTTTACAATTCAATTGCTTTAATAAAGTATAGTGATTATGTTGGCATAGACTGAAGTAGTTTTGACATCAGCAATGAGAAATCAATGACAGAAACATAACATTTCAGGATTACTCTAACAGCATCAAAACCTTCAGGGGCCAGTCAGTGCTGTAGAGCAAAAAATAAACATCATGGTTGCTGTGGCAACTAAGATCACCTTGGAGATGATTAATACCAACATGGCTTATAGTGGAAGTTTTGTGCATATCATACTTTGCAGAGCTAATCATGATTGAATGGTGAGTAATAGATAACTTAAATAAAGGAAGAATTGTCACAAACCTTTCTTTTCCCTTGCCCTTTAAGGGATTTTATCTCTCCTTGCATCTGTGGGGACCAAAGAAGAAATCCCAGCAATAGTCAAATGAAAACCTCCTGGAACAGACTATTTAAAGACTATTTTATTGGTAGTAGTAAAAAATAAAAACAATGAAAACCCACATCTCTATAGCACTTTAAGTTTAGCAAAACACTTTTACTCAAAAACTTTGATGTAAACACTTTCCTTTCTCCTGTGAGCTGGGTAGATGGGAGAATTCTCAGGAAGGGGAATATGAGAGGGAAACATGAAGTATACTGGGACAGCTAGGTGGCGCGGTGATAGAATACCAGGCTTGAAATTAAGAAAGACATCTTCCTGAGTTCAAATCTGACCTCAGACACTTACCAACTGTGTATCCCTGAGCAAATCACTTAACCCTGTTTGCCTCCTTCTTTCATAAAATGACTTGGGGAAGGAAATGGCAATCCACTCTTTTATCTTTGTCAAGAATACCTTAAATGGGGTCACAAAAAGTCAGTGATGACTCAACTGAAATCCAGTATGCAATCCCTAACAAGGAAAGTAGGAATTTGTGGGAGGAATTCTGGTACATCCTCACTGATTACATCAGGAACTGAGTTTGCAAGTGCTTTTAAAAATATGTACACATTAAGAGTTTTACGATACTCATATTTGAGGAATTGGAGCCTGTGGTGTTTTGGCCTGCTATGTTTTTAAAGTTTAGGAGTTTCTTTCTCTGAGACTATTGCTCAGAAGAGAGCTTCACGAAACTTTCACATTCAGATTTTTGGATAAGAGAAAGCTTATATTTTAATCAGAAAAAAGAGTTTTCTATGGAATGTATATGTAGTTAAAACCTTTTATCAGCATGGTTGGAGATCAGAGCGGTCTGATCAGTTTTATATTATATAGTAATACCTCTTTTAAAGCAGAGGATTTAGTTCAGAAGCATGGTTCTTTGTATGAAATTTCATTACCAGAGGCAAAAGTAACAGGGGAGTCACTGTATTGTGATATAAGATGTCATAAGAAGGTGAAATATAGTACCAAAATAATTAACATAGATCAAATATGGAGGAAAATAAAAAATTATCTAGGAACCTTAGGGCAAATTCCCATGGGAAAGCAGGGGCTGAGTGAAGGGGAAGGGAAAGAAGGAAGGGGCCTGATGCATTCAGGTAAGGAAGGCAGAGTAGAAGTAGAGAAAGAGCCTAGAGGGGAGATACCGGATAGTGACCACAAGCTTAAACAAGGAGGACTCAAAGCTCTAGAAGAACCCTAAGATGAAGGAAATGGGTTCCCCAATTACCAGTGATCTCTCCTCTTCACAGTGTCTCCTGTTTGGCCAGTCCACAGTGCATCCTTCTTTGAAGAGAAGAGGACCTCTGGCCAGGAATTGGGGAAGGGATGGGTTGAATAGATCAAAAAAGTGAAGCAACCATGTAGCCCAGGGGATAAAGTATTGAACTTGGAATCAGGAATTACAGTTCAAATCTGGCTTCAGACACAGCAGCTCTTTACTTACCTCTCTCAGCCCTAGCTTCCTTGTCTGTAAAATTGGGATAAAAATGGCAACAACTTTTCATTATTGTGAAGATCAAATGAGACAATCTTTATAAAGTGATTTGCAAATCTTAGAGTACCATATAAATTTTAGATATCCTTATTACTATTATTGTTGCTGTTTCATTATTATTATTGTGATTATGTTCTCCCTGAATGACTGCTGATGCTTAAAATTCTTTTAATGTCATGCAAAAGTTTTATTCCACAATAAAGAGATTTAAGTGCTGATTATGGTCAATGAATACATTCACTGTTGAATTCATTCACACTTCCCTTCCCCTCCCTTCCCTTCCCTTCCCTTCAATAAGTATAAATGGCTAATATCTTATAATTTCTATTTTGATAGTTCAAAACCTTGCATGGAGTAGTTCTTAATTACATTCAACTGATACTGGTCACCAGGATTGTTTTTTTTTTACCATGTGTGGTTATAAATACAACTAGTTCTGTGTCATGGGATTTAAGGAAAAGTTCTTTTTTGCATTGTGCAGGAAATCAGATCTAAGTACAAGTTCCAAATAAGCTACTTAGTGACTATTTTACCTTTGCCAAGTCAACCTTTCTGATCTTCAGTTTTCCTATCTGTAAAATAGGATGGATAAGACCCAGACATGTTTATATGCTTCAAGGAATGCAAATTCTTTACTTTTGTATGGGCCAGGTAGCTAAGATGGGCCCTAGCAGGCACCAACTACTGACCTTTTAAAAGAAGCTCATTGATCATGGGATAAAAAAAAAAAAAAAAAGATCACGGGATCAAGCTGGAAGGGACCTTAGAGATCAATGTAGGCAACCCCCTTATTTTAAAGATGAGAAAACTGAATCTAATAAAGATTTAGTCACCTGCCCAGGGTTACACAGGTAATAAGTGTCTGAGGCAGGATTTAAACTCAGGTTTTTCAGCTGCAAGTCTAGCAACTTATCTGTTCCACATAACTGTCTCTTTCTTTGATCTTTCATCCAAGATCTCATGTATTTTCTTTTTCTTTCTGTTCATAACAATAACATTGAGTCCTATGTTGAAGTAGGTAATTACAAAGGTTGGCCAGGTTATCAGTCTCTCCCACCCATTCCCCGACAGTTAGCAGCAAATGCTTTCTAAATGGATAGCCATGTGGTAAATGTACCTCTAAATGGTAAAAGCAAAATGCAATGAACATTTCACATATATATATATATATATATATATATGTGTGTGTGTGTGTGTGTGTGTGTGTGTGTGTATTTCACAGTAGAGTTTAATGAAGTTTATTGTGACCGGTTGGATCTCAATTGGACAATGAGTACAGGGAATGTGAAAGCTCTCGGAAGCCCTTGGAAACTATGAACCTACTGCAGAACTCTCCAGTATCATTTCCTTTTAGAAATTACTATGGTTCTTTGAACAAGTGATGGTCATGCTCTTCTAGGCCTATAGAGTATCTAGCCTTCTGTTTCCTGTCAACACACATATAAAAGAACCGACATCTCTGTAATAGTCACAAACCAAATCTTCAACAACAATGTGATTTGAGATCAGATCTTTCTTGCTTGTACAGACAAGAAGCTCAACTTCTGATATAATTTATGAGAAGAGTCTTTCTTCGTCATAAACCGGGAAAATTTGGTTATACTGATTTGCCAGGATTGATCTGGCTAAACTAATAGACAATCTTTTCTGAACTTATGATTAGTCCTTTGGGACAGTTAGCCTTGGTATACATTCAAAATAGAAGCCTCAGAAATAGTTACTGTCAAGGTTAGGGGAAAAGCCTATAATTGGACAGTAAGCAATCCTTACTTTTTTTTTTTCTTTTTGTGGGACAATGAGGGTTAAAGTGACTTGTCCAGGGTCACACAGTTAGTAAGTATCAAGTGTCTGAGGGTGGATTTGAACTCAGATCCTCCTCAATCCAGGGCTGGTGCTTTATTCACTGAGCCACCTAGCTGCCCCTATTGGGTAGCTTTTTATGATTAGACTAAAGATGAGCTACTTTCAGTGATGTTGAGAGTTTGCTATTATCTCAGGGTGGACAGTTTGCCCAATTCAGTCACTAAAAATTATCCTAAGAAGGACATTGGAAGAAACTACCACTATTTAGAGTTTGAGTGTAAACCTTCAACTTCTTGAAAAAGTACTAAGGTCAAAAAACCCAACATGAATTTTAGCAAGCAAATTATAAGATTAAAAGTAGCTCTAGGGGCTGCTAGGTGGCACAGTGGATAGAGCACCAGCCCTGGAGTCAGGAGGACCTGAGTTCAAATCCAGTCTCAGACACTTGACAACTTACTAGCTATGTGACCCTGCCAAGTCACTTAACCCCAATTGCCTCACACACACACACACACACACACAAAAGAAAAGAAAGAAAAAGTGGCTCTGCTTCCAAAAATAGTTACTAACTCATTTTACTTTTATTGTTTTATTATTTAGCTTATTGTTTTATTTTTATTAGCCCCTTATGTTTCTGAATAAAATCTTTCCTCCCCCCTCAGTGAACTTTTCCGGATAACAAAGATAAATAAGGAAAAACAGGTTCAACAAAACCAAGAAACACATCAATCATGTCTGACAACATATGCAACATCCCTGATTTATAGTTCTCTAGCTTTTGAGAGAGAGAGAAAGAGGGAAAAAGAGTAGGGGGTGGGGGAGAAATGGGGGTGGGTTAAATTGTCTTTTCTCCTTCAAGGCCTAGCTTCAAACTTGTAATTATACAACATTTTGAATTTTTTTTGTTCTGTACATTTATATTGTTGTATGACTAATGCACACATATGTTTAATGTGAGTGTACATATATAACCTTTATCAGATTGCTTTCTGTCTTGGGGAGGGGGGAGGGAAAGGGGGGAGGAAGAAAACTTTGGAACTAAAAATCTTATGAAAGCAAATGTTGAAGACCATGTTTACATGTAACTGGAAAATAATAAAATACTTTTATGATTTAAAAAAATACATTAACATTGTTGTAAGTATGAACATTTTTATTTTTCTTGCTATATTTACTTCATTTTGTATCAGTTCATATCAATCTTCCTGTGTTTTTCTGAATTATTCAGTCAACATTTCTTATAACTTCCTAATATATCATTAGATTAATGTACCACTATTTGCTTAGCCATCCCCCAAAACAATGAGCACCTGTTTTCAGCCCTTTGCTAGTCCAAAAACAAGTGTCCCTATGGGGGCAGGTAGGTGGCACAGTGGATAAAGCACTGGCCCTGGATTCAGGAGGATCTGAGTTCAAATCCAGCCTCAGACACTTAACACTTATTAGCTGTGTGACCCTAGGCAAGTCACTTAACCCCAATTGCCTCATCAAAAACAAAAACAAAAGAAAAAACCCCACAAACAAAACAAAAACAACAAGTGTTCCTATGTCTATCTGGCTAATGTGGGACCTTTCTGGTTTTGACCTCTGGGTATATGCCTAACTATGGGATCTCTTTTTAAAAGTATAATTCCAAATGGTTTTCCAGAATAGTTGAATTAATTAGTAGTTTCCTCAACTGTGCATTACAGTGTCTAACTTTCCACATCCCCTTTAACACTGTCAGTTCCAATCTTTACCAATTTTCTGGGTGTAAGGTGATTTGTTGTTGTCATTATTCAGGAATTGTCATGTCTGACTCTTTGTGATCCTGTGGATGCTACTGTCCAGGTGGTTTTCTTAGCAAAGGTATTGAAGTGGTTCACCATTTTCTTTTCCAGCTCATTTTATGGAGAAATAAACTGAGGCAAACAGTGTTAAGTGACTTGCCCAGGGTCACAGAGCTAATAAGGGTCTAAGCCCAGATTTGAACTCAGGTCTTCCTAACTCCAGGCACAGTGGTCTATGCACTGAACCATCTAGCTGCCCCTTTGAGATGATGCCTCAAAGTTATTTAATTTAATAATAATAACATCAGCTAACATTTATATAGCATTTTTAAATTTACAAAGCACTTTACATATGTTATCTGATTTAAATTTCTTGCAATAGTGATTTGGGAGAATCTTTCATATGGTTTTTAATAGTCTGAAATTCTGAAAATTAAAATAATTTGACATGCAAACAAAAAGAATGAAAACAAACCTTAATTAATTCATATGCTTCTCCTATTTGGGAAAAGAGTCTCCCAAAATGGGAGTTTCACTTGCAATTTCAGCTGACAGAAGGTGACAGATATAGGACTTTGATCTATCCTTTGGTTTGACCACTACACATAGAAAGTCATATATCAGTGGCACTTGAAAAAATGGAGATGTCAGCAATCAGAATTTAGCACTGGCAAATGAAAACATCACCCTAGACATATCACTTAGTGCTGTCTTGTTTCTAGATTATGCATGCATGGTATTAAAAACCTCAGTGCCTCCCCTCTGTGAAATCTGATTTGCTTCCCTCCTTTTCAAAAATGGCCACTTGACTTGGTCAAAAACCTCTTCCTCCCTTAAAGAGATGATAACATCCAGAAATTTGCTTGAGTGAACCTAGACATTGAAATAAGAACTCCTTTCTTCTTCCAAATTGTCATCTGGTCAATAACCTATCATTAAAACCTCTTCATTCTTCATTGATATATGCAGAATGGGGGTTGGTATTATTTTCTCCCAAGTCTTTTAGGACTAGAAATAAATATCAGTTATCACAGGTCTGAAATGGAATAAGACTAGAAGAGAGGAAGGATGAAAGGACTTTAGTGTAGGAATTGCAGTTAATTGTAGCTTCCTGCATTGATCAGAAAAGAGTTCATCTTAAGTGGTGCATTAAGAGCATTAGCGTGAGGCCAAGTAGAATGTTTCAAGGACACATGGTACTCAGCAGAGAAATTACCTGGAACTTTTCCACTTTTCATTTTACTAATTGCTACTAGGGTTACTTTTGCAGTGACAGAAATCCATAAAATGTTAATACTAGGATTGAGCTATAATGCATAGCCTACTGGTCAGGGGAAAGTGATAAGACATTCATTCCTGAATGATCCAGATAACCACCTCAGTCTTTTATGGAAACTGAAAATAGATGTGGTATAGTATAGTATGTGTAGTATGGAATAGAGAGCTAAGTTCAGTGCTATAATTACATGACCCTGGGTAAGTCATTTAACCTCTTTCAGACTCAGTTTCCTCATGGCTAAAGTGGGGGGAGGGAGAGGATTTGATGGTTTCTAAGGTCCCTTGCTGTTCCAGATTTGTGATACAATGACCCTTCCAATTAGTGAGGACATTAGATGTGGAGTCAGTGGGTTGGGAGTTCAAATTACAGCTTTGCCATTTATTAATTTTGTGATGTTCGGCAAGACTCTCGAAGTCTCAGTTTCCTCATCTGTAAAATAGGGGGAAAATAATTATACTATACTTCAAATGCATATTGTGATGCTCACGTTAGATTCATTTATTCAATAAACATTTATTAAATACCCATTAAGTATAGAGCACTGTGCTATGGACTGAGGAAAGTATAAAGATTAGATAACATACCTGCATAAAATTGACCATTTAGTTAGGGACTGATGATGCATAAACAAATGTAATCTTTGTTTTAGAGATTCTCTTTTAACACGAAGGTGTTGGGAACCCTTTGGAAGAACCTCTTACTTATCGCTCCTTACTTACTTATTGCTGATTTATTGCTCCTAAAAAATTTGGGGAAGGAGAAGAGAAGAGAGCTGGACAGGCTTGGGCCTGTGACCAGGAAAAAAGCAAAATGGCTTGAGAGAATGAAATGAGTACTCCACATTCTCTCCTATGTGAGTAGACAGGTGTGTATGTGTGTGTGTGTGTGTGTGTGTGTGTGTGTGTGTGTGTGTGTGTGTGTGTGTGTGTGTGTGTGTGTGTAATGAGGATGTTAGATTTGCAGGCTTTAAAAACTCATGCGCCAGCCACTTGTCCAGTCAAACTGAGTCTAAGAATAATCCACTTAGCTCTTTCTTCTGCGTAGGTATAAACCACCCTTTCATGCTATTTACCACAATCTTGAGACTTAAATCACTTATACATTCTGTTATAATGGTCCTAATATTTTTGTTAAGGACATCTCACATCTTCTAATTCTTGGGAAGGAGAATGTAGCAATACATCTTCCACCCCAAATCCCCATCATCTTCAAGCTTGCAAAATGGAGTGGGCTTAAGAAAATGGTTTTGAATTTTTAACAGGGAAGGACTTCCTTAATTCATAATTTAACTCTTTCTTTAAAACAAAAGTAGTACTGCCCCTGAAATGATTGTCAAACCTAGTTTGGCCTGCAACTTTTTAAATTTTTTTTTTTTGGCAGGGCAATGAGGGTTAAGTGACTTGCCCAAGGTCACACAACTAATAAGTGTCAAGTGTCTGAGGCCCGATTTGAACTCAGGTCCTCCTGAATCCAGGGTCAGTGCTTTATCCACTGTGCTACCTAGCTGTCCCTGGCCTACAACTTTTAGAAGGTGCTCCAGTGTAGTCTACAGAAATATGAGCAAAAAAGGGGATGATAATGTTACTAGTGATCTGATCTAGACTAGAAGAAATGGGAAGGATGTGGAGAGGATATACACAAAATGTACACAAATGTACACAAAATACCCAATTTTTCCTCTAGCTCTACTTTCTGTTTTTGGATAGGTAGAGGAGATTTTAGATAGAATTATATCCCCCTCACTCTGATTCCTTCTTTCTATTTGTCTGTCTCTGTCTCTATCTCTCTGTTCTGTCTTCTGTCAGTCTGTCTCTTTTTGTCCCTATCTTCTGTCTGTTTCTCTCTCTCCTCCCCCTCCCCCAGGTCTGACACCTTTGTGACTGTTTTTCTCTCTCTGGCTCAGTGCCAAAGATTTCATCACTCCCCCTCTATTTCTTGTGTTCTCTTTTCTGATGAAAGCAATGAATCAGCTGAATTTTTTTTTAAATCACATCTGTTTCATTGAATGGGTTTCAGCCTACCATAGCATCTTACTGACTGATAAAAGATCCATAAAATTGATGATGATGATGATGATGATGATGAAGGGGAGTCAATTGCATCCCCAAATCCCTACCCAAAGAAGTTTCATCAGATAATTGAAACAGAGTATTTTAAATGTTTGGAGTAATAGTCTGATGGAGAACATAAGTACGGAACTGTATTATTATTATTATTTTTTGTTTTGGGTTGTTTTTTTTTGTGTGTGTGTGTGTGTGAGGCAATTGGGGTTAAGTGACTTGCCCAGGGTCACACAGCTAGTAAGTGTCAAATGTCTGAGGCCAGATTTGAACTCAGGTCCTCCTGAATCCAGGGCCAGTGCTCTATCCACTGCGCCACCTAGCTGCCCCCCGGAATTGTATTATTGCTAGCCATGCACTGGGAGAATATTGACTATGCCTGCCATGTACAGGTTACTGTGTTAGAGATTGTGGAGAATGTAACAAAGAAATCCCACAGACTAATAGGGGAGATAAGACATGTCCCCATAAATAGAACAGATATGTAAAAAGAGAGGCACAAAATATGAGTGTTCAGAGCTGGGCAAGGATATTTTCTTACTATTATCTCTGATTGCAGGCATTATGCTTTCCAAGAGCTAAAAAGAAAATCAAATGTAGGAAATAAGTGCTTCCTAAGACACCTGAGCTACTTGGCAAGCCATGCCTTGGTTATGAGCATGAAATAAATGATGCTCTGTGCCATGAGGAAAATCAATGAACGTCAACAGAGTACATGGCTGGGTGCATTTTATATACATAATACATCTATACGTACACATATGTATGTGTATATATGTATAATACATGCATGTCTATATGTAATGTATGTGTATGTTTGTGTGTGTATATATATATATATATATACATATCTATCATCTATCAATCATCTTCCTATCTATCTATCATCTATCCCAATAATGGATAGCTTTGGCATACCTACTATAAGTTGTTCTCATTCATCATATTTAATGTTTTCACATGAGAAATTATTTTCTTACCAAAAATTTTCAGTGGCTCCCTATTGCCTTGAGGATAAAATATAAACTTCTCTGTTTGTCATTTAAAGCCCTTCACAATCTGGCTCCTATCTATCTTCCTAGACATTTCACATTACGCCCTGTCATGCTCACTGTTTTCCTGCCAAATTGGCCTCTTTCCTATTTGTTCTCCTTACACAGCAGTCCATCTCCAAGCCTCTCAAAGCATACTGGAGTTCTCTTCTTTCTCACCTCTGCCTCTAGTAAGCCCTTGATCACTTCAAGGTTTGCCTCTAGTGTCATCTCCTATATAAGGCCTTTCCTGATCCCCACCAGGCATTAGTGCTCTCGTCTCCTCCTCCACTCTCAAATAAAACTTATATATTTATGGGGCATATATTTTATATAAATTTATCTGTGTATATGTTTCCCCTAATTAGCCTCTTTGAAGATAGGAGTGACCATTTTTTGTCCCTACTGCCTTATGCAGTTGGATAGGTTAAGCTCCTTTTTTCGGCGGGGGAGGGGCAATTGGGGTTAAGTGACTTGCCCAGGGTCACACAGCTAGTAAGTGTCAAGTGTCTGAGGAAGGATTTGAACCCAGATCCTCCTGAATCCAGGGCTGGTGCTTTGTCCACAGTGCCACCTAGCTGCCCAGGTTAAACTCTTTTAAGCAGTTGTAACAATTCCAGGAAGCTCTGCAATGTACCAGGGCCGGGTACAACCAGCAAACAAACAAACTAGTATTTATTGTTGTTCAGTCATTTCAGTCATGTCTGACTCTTTGTGACCCCATTTAGGGTTTTCTTGGCAGAGATACTAGAATCATTTGCCATTTCCTTCTCTTGCTTATTTTTATAGATGAGGAAACTGAGGTAAACAGGGTTAAGTGACTTGCCCAGAGTCATACAGCCAGTAAATGTCTAAGGCTAGATCATACTCACAAAGATAAGTCTTCCCAACTCCTGGCCTGGCACTTTATCTGCTGTGCCACCTAGTCACTCAGTTCTTAAGATTAGGCCTTGTTAGAACTTGGAGTTGTTGCTGTTGTTGTTGTTTGTCCTTCATTCTTGAAGAGGCCCATGACAAATATCAAGACTTGCTATGAATTGGATTTAAGGGAAAGAAGGCCTGTACAAAGTCACCAGCTTCACTTTCTCCTCCGGAGCCATCTGGGACCAGTGGGAAAATATATAACAGAACCACTGGAGATGGCCCCAGATGTTTAAGGCAGTTGTGGTCAAGTGACTTGCCCAGGGTCATACAGATAAAAAGTGTCTGAGGTTAGATTTGAATTCAGGGTCATCCCAACTTCATGGCCAGTGCTCCATCCATTGTACTACCTAGCTGCCCTAAGAACTCAGAGTATGCATGAGAACAAGCATATTAGTCACAACAATTTTATTTTTTCTATGTTTTATTTTTTTTTATTTAGAATGTTTAACCTTGTGCCCAGGAAATGTGAATAGTTCATAACTCATCTCCAAAAAGCCATCATGATCAAAAAACTCTTATTGAGTTCTAGAGGAACTACTGGCTTTGAAGAGTATTTTCAATTCTTTGAAGCCAAGACAGACTACACTAGGTTATATAGTACACACAGACACTCAGTAAATATAGAATTGAGGCCAGGGTTAAAGTCATCTATTCTGGGACCCCTTGTGCAGTTGAAAAGGTTAGGAGCTCGATCTGTGATTTTTTGTTGTTGTTGGTGAGGCAATTGGGGTTAAGTGACTTGCCCAGAGTCACACAGCTAGTAAGTGTCAAGTGTCTGAGGCCAGATTTGAATTCAGGTCCTCCTGAAGCCAAGGTCAGTGCTTTATCCACTGTGCCACCTAGCTGCCTCTGGATCTGTGATCTTACTGACATAAGAAGCATCCAAGCAAGGTTAGCCTCTTCTTTGCAATATAGGGTCTTATAGTACCTAGAGCATCTCAAGGTTAAGTGATCAGTCCGCAAGATATAATGCTGTGTTCTGGGGACCAGGAGACTCCCTCTTTTTAGTGAGTGGAGACCCACATTCCTTAGTCTGAATCTTGATTGATAAATATGTATATAGGACAAAGTTATGATTTTATTAACTTTTAGTATAAGAGATCTTATTCCTTCTTTGTATACAAATATTTCTGCATATATTGAAATACTATTTCCTTTTGAAGCCTCAAAATTATTTTTAAGACTATCTCTATAGAAAATATTTCTATTTCAAAGACATACAGCAAAATAATATAAAAACACCCTTAAAGAAGACTAAAATTGTGAAGCTGATACTATGCTAACAGAACTCCCAGGCAAATCCGTATCCTTGTTAGAGTAATTTTCCAATGAAGGGATTCTCCAAACCAAGAGAATATGAAGCACTTTATTCTGATCCCAGAATGTTATGTTAAAAAGTTTAAAAGCAAGCTACATAATTTAAACTAGCTTCCAAGCACCTTCAAGGATTACTTATCAATGACTGGGAAATCCTTGATAATGCATCTACTAACAACTAAAAGTAAACAATGACTATCATCACAAAGGAATAGGAAAACTGGGGTCTATCTTTAGGCAACAGGAAAATGATGTGCAAGGATACACCAGAGATTTTAAATTCAAAATTCAAGTGCAGAATGCTAAGATATACACAAAAGAAAACAGGACTTACTAAGAAATGACTTGATGGTGGTGATTACGAAAAATGACACAGTTTAAATCTTAATGGCTTAAAACTATTGGGACACTATAGCACTTTACAATATGCAGAGCACTATTTGAATAATGGGTGTGTGTGTGTGCATGTGTGTGAGTGTGTGTGCATGTGTGTAAGCTCACTTGATATCTGCAAGGTTGGTACTACAGATGTTTTTAATACCCTCCTGCCCCTTTGGACTAGACCTATTTTTTCAATGGCATAAGGAATTCCCAATGGAAACTCCCTCTAGCAAGGAAGTTCAGTACATCTGTAATTTATAGTCTTAAGAGAGTTGCCTGGGTCTCTGAGAAGGTAAGCAATCTGTTAGGGTCACACAGACAGTATGTATCCAAAGCATGACTTTAATCAAAGTCTTCTGGATTTTGAGAACAATTCTTTATCTATTATACCACCTCTTTACCTCTGGTTCTGATTTTTACACATGAGCAAAGAAGGTCAGATAGGTAAAGAAAGTTACCCATGATCCACCCCAGGATGCATATATAAGATCTTAGATGAAATATTTTTGGGGTTGGATCTTTGATTTCATTAGTGGAGAAAGTTCGTACATTTCACCAGGATAAGGCATTTCTACCAATGCAGATATTTGCCTGGGATCCTGAGAAGTTAAGCATACATCCCAAACCATTTTTGTGGTTTTATGTCAGTGATGTAAGAATGACTTAACCTTAGAAAAATGTTTAGCATAATTTGATATGTTATGAATGATTTGTATGATAAAATTATATGATTATATAAATAGATACAGAAAAGCCTTCAAAAATATAGAACTCATTTATGTTTAAAGAAAAAACACTAAAAACATAGGAATAAAAGGATTTCAATTTAGTATAATCCAAAGCTTTTAAGCAAATAAACAGCATTATTTGAATGGAGAAACACTAGAAGCTTTCCCAGTAAGAGCTGAGGTGAAATAAATATGCCCACAGTCTCCAATATTATTTGACATATAGTGGTACTAGAAATGCTAGCTAGAGCAAATAAGACAAGAACAATAAATCTTTTTACAGGCAAGGGGGAGGCGAATTGATCTCTATTTGTGGATTATATTGTAGCTAACTTACAAAACCCTAGAGGATCAACCAGAAAATAAATAGCACTTTTTTTTTTTGTAGCAGAAAACAAAACAAAGCCACAAAATGTCATCAGCATATTTGTACATTACAAACAAAACCCAGTAGGCAGAGGTAGAGGAGAAATTTCATTTAAGACAATGACAAAATGCATTGAATATATGGAAATTAATCTACCATGAAACACACAGGACTTAGGAAAATGCAACACAAAATAATTTTCACAGAAAGACCCAAATAATTAGAGAGCTTATTCAATGCTTAGAGCTAGCCTCTATCAAGATGATCAAAACAATGATACTTGGCAGATCCATTGTTATACCAATAAAATTAATTTATAGAATTAGAAGAATTTAAAACAAAATACATTATCACTGAAAACACAAGTAATAGAGTAATTTGATTGAACTAGACCTGTGATTTTAACGGCATAGGGAATTCCTCGATAAGGCAATGTCTTCTCCCAATGCAGGTCAGTATCTCCTCTGCAACTCTTAGTTTCAGATAATTGTCAAAAGCACTGAGAGATCAAGAGACTTATCCAGGATCACACAGCCAGTATGTGTCAGAGATTTGAATTCAAGTCTTCTTGACTCTAAGGTCCAAGGCT
The DNA here is from genome assembly GCF_019393635.1 of Dromiciops gliroides. Taxonomy (NCBI): domain Eukaryota; kingdom Metazoa; phylum Chordata; class Mammalia; order Microbiotheria; family Microbiotheriidae; genus Dromiciops; species Dromiciops gliroides. The sequence continues at coordinate 366,077,681 of NC_057864.1, read as the reverse complement.
CTCTGTTTCTCTATTTCAGTCAGTCTGCTTCATCATCTTTCTCTACATCTCTGTAGGTCTCTGCCTTTCTTCATCTATCTCTACATATGTAAGTATGTATGTTGGGGGCAGCTAGGTGGCACAGTGGATAAAGCACTGGCCTTGGATTCAGGAGGACCTGAGTTCAAATTCAGCCTCAGACACTTGACACTTACTAGCTGTGTGACCCTGGGCAAGTCACTTAGCCCTCATTGCCCTGCAAAAATAAAAAAGTATGTATGTATGTGTATGTATGTATGTCTCTATGTATATGTATATGTATGTATCCATCATTCCTTTCTAGGCTCCTGATTTCTGATTTATTTTCTCTACTCTCTTCTCATCTGGGAACTTTTTCCTTCCTCAACCGCTTCCCTAAATTTCAGCCTTTTTTATGTTATCAGGTTCTTCCATTAAAATGTTACCTCCCTGGGGCAGCTAGGTGGTGCAGTGGATAAAGCACCAGCCCTAGATTCAGGAGGACCTGAGTTCAAATCTGGCCTCAGACACTTAACACTAGCTGTTTGACCCTGGGCAAGTCACTTAACCCCAATTGCCTCACCAAAAAAAAAAAAATTAAATTAAATTGTAACCTCCCTGAGGGCAGGGGCTTTTATTTTCACTTGTATTTGTATTCCTAGCACTTTAGTGCAGCATCATAGAAAGTGCTTAATAAATGCATATTGACTTTACTTGATATATGATATATGTATGTATATACTCTATATATGTATAAATTATTTGTATTCTTACAGACACAATACATATGTCTTGCAAAAAAGTAGAAGTATATAAAATATAACACTTTCAAGTTTGAGATGTCCTTTGCTTATGTTGTCTCTTTAAATCCACAGAACAATCCTATGAGGCAGGTATTGCAGATACCATTTTACAGATGAAGAAACTGAGGCTTAGAGAGAACAAGTGATTTGCCCATAGTCACAGAGGAAATACAAGTGTGTCTAGGTAGTATCTCAGGCAGAATTTGAACCCAGGCCTTCCATACTTCAAGTCCAATTCTCTAAGCATTATGCAACACTGTATTGTATACTGTGCAAATCACTGTGCTAGGCACTGGAAACTCTGAAAACAAGTATGAGGCATGTTCCCTGCCTTCCAAGAAATTGTAATTTAATTTAGAAGGTTAGCCGGGTGTAAATGAAACAGATGAGCAACAGTAAAAAGCAGAATATGATTAAGTTTAAAAAAAATTAGCATTAGAGTTAATGAGTATTACTGGATTTCTGAAGTCAGAAAGATTAGGAAGGATTGGAGAGGTTTCCTGAATCAGATAGAACTCCCTGCAGAACTAGAAGAATGTGGACTAACCTTGGAACACATGTATCCTTCTTCCTTTTGTGACTAGTCTTTGAGTTGGAGATCTCTTTTCATACTTACATCAAATAAATCAGGAACCAAAACAAATAATAGGTGCATGACTGTGTAATGATTGGAATGATGCCACCTGCTGGAGACTTACTGTAGAAGAGTTCCGCCCATGAAGCGAAGGTCTTTGAGGGCAAGACCAGGAGTCTTTTCTTTGGCGTCAGGAAGTGACGCGGGCTAGTGGGAGAGACCTGGAATTCACCACACCTTTAAGTTCTTTAAGAGCACAAAAGGGTGCTTAGCAAATCTTTTGCTTTTTATTTTTGGTTTTTGGTTTTCCTTGTTTTTTGACTTTTGTTTCTTTTGCTTTTCTTTAAAACTAAACTAAGTGACTTTTCAAAGACATTTTAAGTATATGCTGTGGGTGAGGCCATCGGGCCTCAGAAGCTACCAGAATTCTTTTTTTTTTTTACTCTTTCTTTTTGAAAGAGGGTTATTGAACCCTATTGCTTGATACCTCACTGAAAACATTGAATATTGAATCTTGCTAATTGAAGTCTTATTTCTTTTTGATGAATTAATCACCACTTTAAGTATCTGCTACTGTTATACTAGAGAATTCATGTATAAGATGATGTGGTCTACTTGCTAAAAGAAGATTATGTAATAATATCTAAAAGAAGATTATATAACGATGTCTAATATAATCAGCTATTTATATTCGTTTATTATTTATATGTCATTGTACTCTGGGTATGGTTTGGAATTATTGTATATATCACTAATATATTCTCAGTTATGCAGCATAGCATGCATTTTTACCATCATACTGTTTTTGGTGAAATTAATATGAGATTTTGGAAGTATGGAAACTTATCATTTCAGAGACTAACATGCTGTGAACTCTGATGCAGGCCCTGGAGAGAATATATGTGCAACAAAAGGAGAGACAGGTATACGTAAGTCCATGGTTTGCTTATGATGGTGACTATGTAGAGCACAATTACCAGGCACAGTCCAGTATTCATCCTCTCTCCCTCCTAATTTAACCTAATTTAACTGAACTTATTTATCTTTTTATCTCACTCAGTTGAACTCACCTGTGGCCTAGCACAATCACTGGTTGTCTCAGAACCATGAGATATGGTATGATAACCTTTCCATAACATTTTCAGGTGTCATGAACACATACTAAATTTGGCTTTGATCCAGACACATGGTGGTAAAAAGTGTTACAGATTGCATAACTACCTCAACCCTCTATTAGAAGTCTAAGGATATAAAGGAGGGAATGTAATGGAATTTATTAATTTGATCATTGACAATGCTATGCTAAGGTTTAGTAAAAATACAGCAATTCAAACAGTTAAAGAAGAGAATCCAGCTTTTCAGACCAGAGTCCAGAATCCAGTTTCCTCCTGATGACATCTTACCACTTCAAGAAGACAAGAGAACTAAGAGACTTTATATGTTTTGTTAGTTTTTACTATCTCCTTTCTGTTATAATATACACTATCTGTAACATGTACTCTCTGCAGAGGCTCTCCTTTTGCAAGACTAATGTCAAAGGGTCGGTTCATAAGGACAAAAAAAATCGCCCCTCTGGACAAAACTTTCCTCTCTTCCTTTTCTATATTGTTGTTCACATATTAGTTAGCAATAGTTATTATATTCTTTTTACTGTTCCGTCAAGGAAATATTTTGTTTCTTGAGGAACAAAAGGGGGGAATGTGGTAAAAAGTTTTAACAGTCGGTTAGATAATGGAGAGATGCCAGGTTTTTTTTTTAGGACCACCCTTTTGGGGAGGAGACCAACAGCATGAGCTACGCACACCAGTCCACCTGAGACGCACGCCAGATTGCCTGCTGAGCCCTCGACTTCCGGGGTGCGAGCTTAAAAGGCAAGGAGAGAACGGAAGTGGGGCTTTTTCCTGCTCCGCTGGTCTCCTGGCTGCGCTGCACAGACAGACGCGGACTGGAGTTTGACTCGGCCCGGCTCTCAGATAACAGCACGCGCTTGACTCGGTTTCTCTCCCCAAAGGTGGCCTTCGGTTTTGGTGAGTTTTATACAGAATATAGACTAAGCCTAGACTTAAGACGATTTGTATTGTATTTCTACTTTCCTATCCTTCTAATCAACATCACCTTGTGACTACCATACAATAAAAGTTCTATCTAGAAAAACAGTTTAGCTAGAATTTTAGCCCTTAACAACTGTAGATAGAAATTCCAAGGGTGAATAGAAAATAGGAGTGGCCAGTCTGAGCAATTGAGGAGAAAATTTTAAAGACTTGCATCTCAAAGTAATTGATGAATGTAGACAAGACCAGGAGAAGCATACAGGAAGAGGACAACAGCATGAGTAAAGGCATGGAGGTGGGTCAAATTGGGTGTCTAGGACAACAAGGACTCTGATCCAACTGAATGAAGGAAGACATTGGGGAGGGCCAAAACAAAGGGGGGAGGGTTTTTTAAACTCCCCAACACAATTTTACAAATTTTTAAGTCTATTAGTCAGTTTAGAATAATTCCCATTAGAGTAAACTGCTATGATCCTTTGGATAACTAGAATTTGGTGGCATTGATTAAAAAAAAGTGGGGGAACCACTGCCTAGGGCTTAGAGATCTTATTTAAAAAACATATACTATTTCTTTATGCTATTATTTCTTATTATAGAATTTACTATTTATAATATTGTTTATTATACTATTTATGCTATTATTTACTTATCATACTATTTATATCACTTATACAATTTTTATTACTTATACAAATTACTATTTATACTATTTACTTCCACTATTTCTACTATTATTTACTTTTTATGCTATTTACTATTTATACTATTGTTTACTTATACTATTTACTCCTACTATTTATACTATTTTTTAAAATTTGGGGGGTTTTTTTTGTTGTTTTTTTTTGCAAGGCAATGAGGGTTAAGTGACTTGCCCAGGGTCACACAGCTAGTAAGTGTCAAGTGTCTGAGGCCGGATTTGAACTCAGGTACTCCTGAATCCAGGGCTGGAGCTTTACCACTGCACCATCTAGCTGCCCCTATTTATACTATTTTTTGCAATTATATTAGGAGTATAAGCATAGAGATCACTGGTGTGATTTGATTAACAAGAATTCCTCAGGCTCTCTTGCCCACTTACTGTTAAGAATCCTTCCTTTACACCTTTCCATTCCTTTTCTTGTCAGGAAATCAATCACGTCTCAAAGTCACCAAGTCTAGAAAACTTGGAGCTGCCTCTCCTTGATTGTCTGCATCTAAGCACCAAATTCTTGTTTTTCTTCATGATGTTGTTCCTATTTGTCCTTTCTTTTCTGTTTTCACTGCCACCATTCACATCCAGGCTTTTGTCATATGTGCCTAGGCTACTGTAGTGGCCTCTTGGATTGAGTCTATGCTTCTGAGATTTTACTCTCCATTAGATCCTGGATGCTACTATTTCTACATAGATATTCCCCAACAACACTTTCATGTCAAAGCCCTCCTCAGAAACCTTTAGGGCCTCCACAGGACAAAGTTCAAATTCCTTAACTTGGCATTAAATGGAGACCTTCTGTAATCTGATTATAATCTATTTTTGCAACCATATTGCAACCATTGCTATCTTGCATGAATCATCCATGCTAATCAGACTCATCTACCCACAGTGTCCCCTTATTAATTCCTGCCTTTACGACTTTGCTAAGGAGCTTCATTTCCAAGTGTTCTTTCTCATTCTTCTTGGCCTAGTCAAATCCTACTCAATCTTCAAAGGTCAGAAATTTAAGTCCCCTACTATCCTTAGAGTCTTGCCGAGATAGCCGAACCAACAGTGATCTCTCTAACTAGGCACATCGTACTGACCATGTTCAATCTTGGGAGAATCTAATGACAAAGGTGGTTATTTTGTTTCTCACATTTGGCTAGTTAACTCACCTACCCCCCCCTCTGCCCCCCAGTGCCCTGAGAACAAATTATTTAAATCTTAGAGTTCTGGCTCAAGTCTAAATCTCCACAAAGTGGGGGATTAAAAAGGTACTCACTGTGCAGTATGAATCAGTTAAGTATTTTATTCCTACACACAAATTTCAGTGCTAAACGTAATACAGAGTGGATACTGACAAAATGACTTAAATATGATTCAGTAACTTAACATGACTACTATTACAATTTACTTGGAGGCTGATATTTAAACCTGATCAGAACATAGGACAATTTGCAGTAGTGCTGATTAGGCATTTTACATTGTCTCCCTCAAAATCTGTATCTTTTAGCAAGATCAGGGACTTGGTCTCCTCTTCTTGTTGGTGGTTATCTCCTCCAATGAAGAAATTCCCTTTCCTTCCAGTCTGCTTCACTCAAGGGACCCTGAACCTATGGATCTCCCTAACTCAGAAGATCACCTTCAAGCCTGGACAGAGTTCCCTTGAAGTTGAGTCTTAGTCACCTACTCAGGAAGGAAAACAGAAAGAAGAAAATGTAGCTGACTTTATAACCACACTCACCTAGTAGAATTCTCCCTTGCTGACCAGTGACCAAAGTTGCTAGGATGCTAGGATGGGAAAGTGCCAACTCCGTTTCTCATGTCTCATTGGAAGTCTTCTTAAGGGTTCCACAGTGCCACATGGAGGGTTGAAGAAAGACACAGAGCTAGAAGTTATCCCTTGCTTTAAATGATATAACACACTGCTCCACTCATGGTGTTGTCATAGGTAGAGAGAGGATGAAGGAACCACTCATATAGCAAAAAGAAATCAGAGATGTTATACAGATTAGAATATACCAGGCAGTACACAGAATGAGTGAGTTCTTCCACTGGAAATGATATATCTCTACTTAATCAAGAGAGGGAGAGTCCTTGATCTCCCCCAAAGGAAAATTTCTCAGAATCTCTAGGGAGGCAAGCTGGAAATCAAGGACATGATGAGGCATTGTCTACACATTTTCTGACTTCCAAATCTCTCTCTCCTTCTATCTCTGTCTTTCTCTCTGCCTCTGCCTCTGCCTCTCTATCTCTGTCTCTTTCTCTCTCTGTCTCTCTCTCTTTCTGTTTCTCTATCTCTTTGTTTCTTTCTGTCTCTCTGTCTCTCTCTGCCTCTGCCTTTCTGTCTCTTTCTATCTCTGTCTCTTTCTCTCTGTTTCTCTATGTCTGTCTCTGTCTCTCTCTTTGTCTCTGTCTGTCTCTGTCTCTCTATCTGTCTCTCTCTGTGTCTCTATCTCTTTCCTGAAATGTGTTCTGTCTTAACAATTTGTGTTTTCTTAATGTATCAACCTCATTATTTTTCTACTACCTACCTGTACCACCTCCCTACTGAAGGATGTAAAATAAACATTATTAAGGTCCTTTATTACTCCTGTACTATCAATAAGTATATTGCCGTGGACATATGAGAGGGTGGCTATTGAAAGATTGTTTTAAATCACCCTTATTCCCACTCTTCAGTGGGTATCCAGTATAAAACAAATGTACATTAAGACCAAATAACTTGAGAGATTCTTTTCTCAGACTTTCCTCCCCAGAATGAAGGGAAGTTGGATGTTCTGATAAATAGTGACTCCCTATATACTGCACAAAGCTGGCCAGATTGTGAAGGCTGAGGGGCTGTGGGATAGTGCTAATCTAGCCCACCTAAGGGAGCTCTTTGACAGGTAAATTATGAATACTCAAAAATAGTAGATGATAATGAAAATGAGTTAAACATCTGGAATTGACTCATTATTCAGCTCTGAGTAATTACTATTGGGGATAATATTTGTTTTGGTTCTAAAAAGATTTAGACACATAAGTAAAATTCAATTGAATTCTGCAGGCTTTTCCTAAATACCCCCTATGTGCCAAGCATTGCACTAAGCAGTGGGGATATAAAGACAAAACCCAAGCAGCAATTTCTGCCCTCAGGGGGTTTACATTCTATTAGAATGGGGGAACAATTTGAACATAGAAAAAATGAATACAAACTATATCATAAAATAAACACAACATTATTCCAGGCAGGAGTACTAATATGTGTGGGCAAATCAGAAAAACACACACACACACACATATTTAAGCTGATTGCATTAAAGCTGATCCTTGAAGGGAATTAAAAATTCCAAGAGGCATAAGTGAGCAGAGTATCAGCCATTTAGTCAACTAGCACATCTAATGGGCAGTTGGAGATGTGACCAGAGGTTGAGAGAAGTTAGGTCTGGATAAGTAAATCTGAGTGTCATCTGCATAGAGATAATCATTGAAATCATGGAAGCCAGTGGTATCCATCACCAAATGAAATCACATAGAAGGAGAAGAGAGCCCAAGATCAGGCCTCTCATTATGTATAAAGTTAAGGAGGCTAGAGATGGAATATCATATATAAGAAAGAGCAGAGAGGCCATTTTGGCTGGAATGTAGAGTACAGTTGAAGAAATAATATGAAATTGGGCTGGAAATATAGTTTAGAGGCAGGGAGTGAGGGTCTTTTGTACATTATCCTAAAGACAATGGGAAGATACCCAAACTTACTGAATAAAGGTCAGATCTATGTTTTGGGACTATAGGTTTGACAACTGTGTGAAAATGGTATTGAATCACAGAATTACAGAATTTCAAAATTGGAAAGACTCTTAGTAGTCAATCAGTCTAATAATTCAGTTAGGAGAAGAAGAGGAAGAAGAAGGAGAAGGAAAAGGTGAAGGAGAAGGAGGAGGAGAAGAAGGAGGAGGAGGAGGAGTAGTGGAGATGGAGGTGGAGGAGGAGGAGAAGAAGGAGAAGGAGGAGGAGTAGTGGAGATGGAGGTGGAGGAGGAGGAGAAGAAGGAGAAGGAGGAGGTAGAAGAAGAGGAAGAGGAGGATGAAGAAAAGAAGGAGAAGGAGGAGGAGGAGAAGATTAGAGGAAAGCAAGTGAGGGCATTGATCATAGGCAGTCTTGCAAGGAGTTTAGACACAAAAGGAAAAGATATGGGATCATGGGATGATCTAGCAGGCATGGATAAATCCCCAATACAACACACTAATCCTCTTGTCATTGAACCTTAAAGACCTCCAGTGAGCATGTTACCTACCAAAATAACCCATTCTTCTCTTGAATAGCTCTAATAGTTAGACTACCTTTTAAAAAAATCGCATCTTTCCTAATAGCACCTTTTTTCCCCAGTTCTTTTCATAGTTCCTTATTCCTCATATATTAAAACTTCTTCATACCCTCTATACACATCCCTTTGCTCTCTGAGTAATACACAATTTGAATTCTTCAGAGACTATAGTGTTCCATGACTCCCAGCCATATGACAATACTGGTAGAATATTGATATTAAAAACATGAGTCTGTATCTGACAGAAGTTTGAGGTCATTAAAAGAAGGTCACAACTTCTCTAAGGCGATTCATGTTGCTCACTTTCCTCTGTTTAATTGTGAACCCAAATCATTGTCTTGAGCACCTAGGTGGAGCAGTGGATTGAGTGCCAAATCTAGAGCCAAGAAGACTCATCTTTGTGAATTCAAAATTAGACTCCAAAACTTACTAACTGTGTAGCCCCGGGCAAGTCCCTTAACCCTGTTTGCCTTAGTTTCCCCATCTGTCTAAGGAGCTGTAGGAGGAAATGGTAAACTACTCCAGTATCTTTGCCAAGAAAACCCCCAATGGGGTCATGAAACTATTAAGTGATTGAGTGAAGATTTGAACTTAGGTCTTCATGACTCCAAGTCCAGGGATCTATCTGCTACATCACCTAGCTTCTTCTTTCATTTACTCTGGGAACTTATCATATGACACCCTCATAATTGTGTCATGTCCCTCACAGATTTCTTATATATACATTTAATCTAATTCAGCTGCTTTTCCTAACCCAAAGAAGTCAAAGTCCAAATGTAGACTATACTTGATGAAGAAAAAAATGTTTTATAAACTTTTTAAAGATCTTTTTCTCTATTTGTTATTTTCTTTTCAGTTTCATCCTTAAATGTCTTTGGGATAATTTTGCTTAGTTGACTCTCTAGCCAAAATTTTTTGATAATAGTTTTATTCTCCACTTCTCTGTTTTTCTTACTTGATGTTCATCCACTCTCTCCCACCACCTTCTCAATAAGAGTTTACAGATAATTTTATATTGGTGTTGATTTTAGTTTTGATTATAGACGATTTTGAACTGGTGTTGCCTTTAGGTGTCACCTCTTTATTTTTGACAGGTAAGTCAAGTATTTGCTGACTAAGGCACTTTTTATCCTCTTTTAGTCTCCCTCTTATGGTAACTGATGCATATCAGTTAAATTTCTATATGAAATTATTCTAGACCATGTCCCTTTTCTTTCTTATGCCTATGTCTTATTTTTCATTAGTGATATCTTATTTGAATAGTCAGTTTTAATTACATATTCTGTCTTGTTCTCATTTTAATTTTCTTATTGCTTTGGACTAATTTTGATCTGTGCTTTAATAAGTCAATGGTCTGATTACACATAGACAATTAATTCAGCAATGTTTTCTTTGAGGTCAGTATCTCCTTCCCTCAAGGTGAACCCTACTCTATATGTGACACTTATCTGTGGGGGCCCCTGGAGTTATACTAGCTCTGTTTCCAATATGGAAGATTAAAGTTATTTAACTAGGCCATAAATCTTTTAGGTTCAGGGGCCCTGGCTTATTATAATTTTATATTCTCTATAGCACTTAGTAGATGTTTAGTAAAGACTGATTATCATTAAAATACAATTCACACTTCTCTATATTACAAATGTTAAATATGTTGCTATATTCTACCCTTCCTCTGTGTGATTGTGAAGAATCACTGAATTCATTATTCCAAATGCATTCCATAAATAACTTTTACATTTTCCATTTAATTAAAAGATACACATTGCCAATAAAACTATTTTCTGGGCCCACTCTTTTGTCTATGTTATGCTATGATTCAAAGTCATAGAATAATAGATTTATAGCTTTAAGAGACCTCAGAGGTCATCTAGTCCAGGTACCTCATTTGACAGAGGAGGAAACTGAGGCATAGAGAGATTCAGTGATTTATCTAAGATCACAGAAGTAGTTGGCCATCAGAACCAGGATTCCAACTGAGATCCTCCAGGTCCAGAGTTAACACTCAGTCTTTTATACCACAACTCTTAAAAAGAGCTTCAACCATGATCTTCAAAAAATTCCACCCATTTCCTGGTCTCGTGCTTCTCTTAAGCCAAACTCCCCCCATCCCACCTTCAACTCTTACATTCCAGGAAAGGCAGCTTTATTTTGTTCATTCATATAAGTTTTCCTCCTCCTTTCTCAGAGCCTATCCTAAATTAAAATCAAACAAACAGAAAAACAAACTCCCTCATCTTCTCCTCTACCTCAAGAGAAAAGGGCAGAGTTCTGGGAAAGGAAAGGTAATATTCATTAAAAACTAATTCCAGGGACAGCTAGATGGCACAGTTGATAAAGGACCAGTCTTGGATTCAGGAGGACCTGAGTTCAAATCCGGCTTCAGACACTTACCACTTACCAGCTGTGTGACCCTAGACAAGTCACTTAACCCTCATTGCCCTGCAAACAACAACAACAATAAAAAACAAACGACCTAATTCCAGGACCCTCAAGCAGTTAGTAATGAATAACCATGAAAACATTTAATAATCAATGAATCAGATGCATTTATTAACCATTTACCATATGTCAGGCACTATGCTGTGTTCTGGCAGCTGAAAGACAAAAATGAGATGTTCCTGGGTCCCAAGGAAGTTATATTATAAATGAATATAAGGTGTATACCAAAAAATGGAGAGTAATTGAGTGGGGGGACACTAGCAATTGGGGAAATCAGGAGAGGCTTCCTGAAGAAGGGCCACTGAGAATATTTTATACTGGGGTTTTCTATCATGTATTTGTTTAAAGTCCATAGCTTCTGAGGAACATCTGACTTTCAAGTTCTGTGGTTTTATGAACTTAAGAATAAGGAAGCTCTGTGGTGGATGGATTGGAGAGGAGAAAAGCTGAATACAAGAAGACTGATTAAATGGCTGAAATTAATAGTCCATGTGAGAGGTGTTGAAGGCCTAAACAAGGGGTGCTGTGGTGTCAGTGAGGAGAATGGTATGCCTGATATGTGAATGAGAGTGAAGAGTCAAAGATAACTACAAGATGGTGGACCTGAGTGGAGCCCTCAACAGAAATAGGGAAGTTAGGAGGAGAGAAGTTAGTGAGGGTCTTTGGTTTTGGGGGGAGGTGGGGTGTAGGGAAGATAATGAATGAATTTAATATTCTTGTGGGATATCCAGGTATAGCTGTCCAGAAGACAGGTGGAGATGCTAAACTGGAGCTCAGAGGAGATTATAATGAGGGAGACCCAGGCTGCCCATTGCTGTCAAGTGCAAAAGCTGACCACCTCTACCTCTCCATGACTCAAACGAGAGGTTGAGTCTGGCAGGAGAGAGGAAAAAAAAAAAAAAAACAAAAGCCAAAAGGGAGGTTCCTACCTCAGCTTTTGTGTGATAAGAGGAAAGAGGAATTCCCCATACCCTGAAATGTTGGGCACCAATTATGTTTTGGGGGAGATTGGTGGTGGTGGGGTTGGAGTAAGGGTTCTTAGGAATTTCTCTTAAGAATTACACCCTCTTGCACACAAATCCAATTAGAATAAAATAATAGTTTATTTAGGCACTAGGGAAAGGAAACCAAGAGAGAAGGACTTCTCAGGGGGAAAAGGCATGGCACAGAGGCATGGCTCTCTGAGATACCTATCTTCTGGAGCAGGAGACAGGCAGTTACTTTTATGGAGCACTAATGGTGGTCTGATGATGTGATCATCTGACTGTGGAAAGTTCCCTTATTGGGGGAAGACCATCCCCCACTGCTGGTGGCTAGGGGAAGTTGGGTGAGGGGTGGCTCCAGATCTCTCAAGCCACCTCCCCCTCACACCACAAAGGCAGCCTCCACACCTAATCTTATCTCCCTGAGGGGTGGGGAAGACTGGAATGAAGGGTAGTGGTCCTAGAGATAACTCAGTCCACATCCTGTGCCACTTAACTCTTTAAGCGTGTCTGTCCTTTGGTTTAGTTGTTCAAGGACAAAGTTCTTTGATTTACCCCAGAAAACTTCTGAGGTACCTCGGGTTCAAAACAGATATGATTACTGAATCCATGATAACAGATGAGGTGGTGAGAAGGAAGAGAAAAAGGAAAGAGGGGAAAGGGAATGCATGGAATAGAGATCTATGGGCCACATGCTATTGGGATTTGACCTTCTCTCCCTGTCCTTGTCTACCAGAGGATGAAGACACTAGCTATGACATAGTCCCAAAGCTTACAGCAGGAAGAGGAGGAGAAGAGGTCCTGAAATACCTGCCAAAGGAATACCCAACATCTGAATAATTGGAAGGAGTCTCCACTCTTAGAACTCTAAGCCTTTGATCTAACTTTGTACTTGCTGTATAATTTCCCAACAGATTTTCTTAGCACATGCTGCTGCCAGAAAGAGCACTAGAATTATAGAAAAGAAAAACAGCTCTGCTTTGAAAGTTGCCAAATATCTTTCTGGTCATCCTAGGGACCAGAATGCAAGGCTGCGAAGTCTAAAGATACTGTAATTCATGGCCATTACTTCATAGAGGACCTTTTCCTGTTTGTTAAAATGACAATGAGCTCTCTACAGGGCTACGAGATATTTTATCATATCCTAATGGTGTGATTTGATTTCCAAATGTCCACTTTTTTTTTTTTTTTTGCTCATTTATATTTGATCAAAGCTTCTCAGGGCAATTCAAAGTCATATGATGACAATAAGGAAGTGACAAAAGACTGATACTTGTGAAAGATTTCCCACTGAATTTTAAATAGGCCAGTAGAAAAATTAATTTGTCTTCTTGATGATGTTAACAGAGTAAATGAAGCACAGAAGAAAATAAATTTGGATTTAGGGAAAGCTTGGGGGGATAGAACAAATCTAATGAAGAGCCATACATGCTCTGTTATATGAATTCAAAGGAGCACAACAGAAGGGACTGGCTCGAAGGCCTTCTGTTTTTTAAATAATAACTTAGAACAGCTCTGGGCTACTGGTGATTCATTACTCAACAATATCAAATTAATGTCTAATTCAGTTACCTTGAGGGCAATTGGCACAACTCAGCTGTAGAAACAAACTATAATATCTCTTAAATTGTATTTTAAAATAAGCTAGGAAAACAATCATTTATTCAAATGATTAGGAATTCTGTGATTGGTCATAGGTCAAGGGGCTGTGATATATACTGTTGTGTTGTTTTCCCTGAAAGAATACATGCTTCTCATAGGCAAGATCTGCTTGATTTCTACTGATTAATTGGTGGTTCTCCTTCTATTGAAAAGCAATGCTCTTTTTGATTCCTGTATCTATCTTTACATCTCCAGAGTCTTTTGTGAATGGAAATAGCAATTTTTTTTCTCATTGACTTTAGAAAACAAACAAAAAGCTTCAACCTTCGCACTTCATATTCTGGTCATCGGATTATTGACAGAACAGGAAAGGATTTTAAAGATCACAGATCAACACCTTCTTTTTACGGATGAGGAAGCTAACTCGGCCAAGGTCACACAAGTGGAACTTAAATTCCTTGATTCCAAATCCAAAGTGTTTTCCAGTATTGCACCACCCTTAAACTTGCTTATTTGTCAGTTTAGATTTGTTGAGACATCTCTTCTTCACCTCTTATAGAGCTGTTTAATGGTAAATCCTTCTACCTTTGGACCTCACCAATGGGGGCTTGTCCAGTTTTAAACAATTGCTCAAGGACCATATCCCAGAGACTTCTTTAATATAACATACAGCATAGCCCCATGCATTGGAAGACACAATGAATCTCATTTGGTAATAAAGAAGGACTGGAAGAATCTGGAAGTTATAGAGGTAGTTTGAGGGTGTAGCAGAGAGGAAACTGGACCTCTAGTTAAGAAGACCTGAGTTCAAATCTACTCTCATACATTTATTAGTTGTGTGGCTCCAGGCCAGTAGCTTAACCTCTGTCTACCTTAGTTTCCTTATCTGATATTTGGGATATATTAGCACCTGCCTTCCATGGTTATTGTGAGGAGGATAAAATGAGATAATATTCATAAGGCACTATGTAAACCTTAAAGAACTATATAAATGATAGTTATAATTATTATTAAGTATGGACATATTAATATTTTAGAAGCTAAAAGTAGTAGTAAAGGGTAAAGCCAAGAGGATATATCTACATAGAGACTGTGTATTCTTTCTGTCTTGCAACATATCACCTTATGGACATCTAAGTGGCTCAGAGGATAGAATGCTGGGCCTGGAGTCAGAAAACCTGAGTTCAAGTCTGGCTTCAGGACACTTACTAGCCATGTGACCACGGGCAAGCCACTTAACTCTATTTATCTCAGTTTAATCAGCTGTAAAATGAGCTGGAGAAGGAGAAGTCAAACGACTCTAGTATCTTTGCCAAGAAAACCCCAAATGGGGTCATGAAGAGGCAGGTGTGACTGAAATGACTGAACGTCAGTAACAAAAAAAATTGCCTTCATGCTCTGATAATCTCAACATCTGTAAATTAACTAAATCCTAAATACAATGAGTTCTGAACTTGTCTATTATGTGTAGGTTACTCTTAATCTCACTGAGCATCAGTTTCTTATCTGTAAAATGGAGATGCTACTTATACCACCTTCTTCACAAGTTGTGAGAAAAAATGTTTTGTAAACCTTTTCCCATCTTATTTTTTGTGGTTTTTTTTTGATAAGATGATTAAAGTTTATAAAAATATGGAACGTTTCACTAATTTGCATGTCATCCTTGTGCAGGGGCCATGCTAATCTTCTCTGTATCATTCCAATTTTAGTATATGTGCTGCCGAAGCGAGCATCCCAACCTATTTTTTGAAGGAAAAATATCATAGGATCATAATTTGAGTGTAAAAAGTGACCTCAGAAGCCAAATTCATGCCTTCATTTAAAAGATGAAACTAAGGCCCAAGGATGTTAAATAACTTGCCTAAGGTCAGTTGCAAAAGTTAAGGATTAGAGGTAGAATTTGAACTTAAATCTTGTGAATTATTCAGAAGGACCTAGTATGAGAATGGCTGAAAATGTACAGGGTAGATAGCTCATCTCACCTAGTACTGGACCCAGAAATCTTATAATGAAGCAAATACTACCAGAGAGTGGTTTATACGTTTTTGTGTATCTGCTTAGAGCTTCCTACAGAACCTTTAGGTCTCCTACATTTTCTAGGGGTTAAGATGTCCAAATATGCATTTATTATTCTGAGTGCTTATATAGGACCTGGGAAATTGTCAACTATAGCAGCAAACGCCTAGACAGGAGCTATACATGAACTACATTTGGAGATTTTGCTAGTATAAATATTGAGTGATGTTGAAATAAATTTTAAAAAACAAAGAAGAAAAAAACAAACAAAAAAAACCAAACCCCATGCCTTTCTTGAGTCAATTCCCCAGATAGGACTTGCTCTATATAAGCCTTAAGCTTAGAGATCTTTTTCCTATGGTTATACTTCATGTGTATTTTGTATTTACTTATTTGGGTATCATTGCCATCTAATTAGAGAGTAACTCCTGGCAATGACATTTTTTTTTCTCCTGCCTTTGAGTCCTCAGTGCCTGGATCATAGTAGGTACTTGGTGTCTAATGAATATAATAAAAACATTTCACATCCACAACAAGAAATTATCATTAAGCACCTACTCTAAGCTAGGTATTGTGCAGTCATGAGATTATAAAAAAGAAAGATGAAACAAGGGGCCCTTAGGGAGTTTACATTCCATTACATCCTGGGCTTGAGTGGCCTCAGCTACATATACATATACCTCTGCCAGGTGTGATATATGTAGGATTAAAAACCAATATTTAACTATAGACAGAGTTGTACATTCTATTTTATTTCAAAAAAATAGCAAATGTATTAAGAACACAAACCATAAGTTTATTAAAAGCTTCATACCAAAATATTTAGCCCACTCTGTTACAATATATAGGCTCAATGTTCTAACAAGTAGTACCAGGCCTCAATCCACAGAGCAAATAATGCCCTGGATGCAAAGATCACCATATGGATTGGATCAAGCTGGAAACACAAATGTTTCTGTCTTCTGCTTTCGGAACACAACTGCAGTATACTGATGCTTTGAAATGTTTGGTTATCTGAGGGGAAAGCTATTAAAAAGAATTCCTGAGTATGTCAGTTCAGTAAATATTAAACAATACTGGAAAATAGGAAAATTTTTGGATGGACACATACATTTTAGTATTTATGTGCACAAAACTTAAAACTGCAACCATGAAAACCTGGTACTGCAAAAAAAAAAAAGTCTTTCGGGGTTTTCCCTTGAAAAAATGTATTTTTCAAGGCAATTTAGTAAGAGCTAAATGTTCTTGAATCATCAAACTAGAGATAGGCCAAAATGAAAAGAAATGGTGAGATTAGCTGATTACTTTCCCAACTGCAGGGATTTATAAAAGTATTGAGACCAAGCCTCAGGTTATTGATGTCGAGCTTTTGTTGTTATTTTTGTCATTGTTGTTGTCATTTGGAGGTGGGGTGGAGGGAAAGGTCAGGGATAGAGATAGTGAAAGGTAAAAATTTAAGGTGAGTAAGGAATGAAGCAGCTCTTAGCTAATGTTGTTTAGCACTCATTTTTCCAATTAACATGAAATAAATAAATATTATTTGGATTTGAATATTTGGGAATGGAATCATATCCAACAGAATATGAGCTCCTTTAAGGGAAGTGTTTTTTTTTTTTCATTTCTTTCTTTGTATCACTAACCCATTACTCATAGTAGGTGCTTGATAAAGGTTATCTAATTGAATGGGAAAACTTTGGGTCATTCATATTCTACATAATTTAGACAGTTTCCTTTTCTAAAGTGTCAGTCACCTGATCAAGTTTTGATTTTTCTCCATAAAGCTACAACAATTTCAGAGCTGTGGCACTATAATACATGATGTTCTGAAATTACAATCCTAAAATATAATGGATGTTGAAAGGTTATCACATATAACCTAGAGAAGAGTTCACAATACCGGTATCTGACTGAACCAACTACAATGAATTCACACACAAAACAAACAAAAAGAAGATATTTAATCTGATTTGTTTTTCCCCTAAACTCACCCAACCCTATGTGTTTTTTTGGAAAACAAAACCTTAGGTTACACAGTCAGCATATACATTTAAAAGTATATTTAGTCTTTGGCCTGGGTTTGGCATTTCTAGTCCAGACTTTAGTGACTTTTTTTTTTTTTCTAGACTGGAAGCATCGTTCTGGGAATGTAGCAACCAAGGGGAGGAAATGAAACCTGAAGCAGACGCACTTTTATTTGGATGCAGGTCTCTGACTCACTGTAACCAAAGAGATCATGCTCATATAGGAACATAAAAAATACTGTGTGTGATGATAAAGTACAATATTGCAGCTGTATGTCACTAGGTCATAAAACTGTCTCCCCCATAGAAATAAGGAACCAATTCTATTATGCCATAGCCATTTGGTTAAAGAGGCTTGTATGCGTTGCTTTAACAAACACTTATGAAAACTGTTTTAAAATAAGTTGCCTTGTAAAAGATTGTGTGTGTGTGTGTGTGTGTGTGTTTTAACATTTAAAATCTTGTTTCTGAAGTTCCCCTCTTTAGGTTGTTACTCAAAAATTCATCATGTTCAAAACTCAAATTATTATGAGATCTGGAGATCATTAGAAGCTTCTCCTTATTTGTAAAGTCTTTCTTGATTGAGGCTTGGGGTACAAGCAACCTATCCATTGGGTCCTCTTTGTTCTCCAGTTTCATGTACCCCTTGCTGTTACTCCGATCCAACCGGGGCCAACTTGGGTGTTTTCGTTGTTCAGCCTGGACAGTCAAGGTGGAGGGACCTCGGTCCAAGTCTAAGGATTTTGAGTGTGAAGACAACAGATGCAGGGATGTGTTGGATCCAAATTGTTTCCTAGCAGCCCCAGGTGACAAAAGCTGTCCAGTTCTCGGTCCAAGAGCCACAGAAGATTTGTACTGGTTTGAAAGAGATTCCCCAGCAGAATCATTCCGTGGCAACCCTAAACTGGCTCGCTGGTAGGATTCATTGATATTGGTTAAAGGAACAGCCAGTGAATCCATGGATAAATTCCGAGACCTGCGCTTGATAGTCTCAGAGTCCTCAGTGATGTTGTCTATGCTAGGCTCATCAATGACGCAATTATTAAGCTTGATCACAGGCAATGTAAAAGCACTGATGGATGAGGATACGATGGACTTTGTTTCACATTTTTTTATGCTACTGTTCTTATCATCACCTGTCTTGTTATGGGGTGGATAGAGGCCAAAGACAGAGACAGAGCTATCAGAAAACAAAGGGGGCACAAGGTGACTACCACTCTTGCTCTCACTGAGCCTAAGTTCATCTTCTTCAGCAGAGCTATCCATTCGAAAACTCCTAAAACCTGAGAAGGAGGCAAGTGTATTTGCTGCTAATCTAGAGGCACAGGAGTTACCATTCTGCTTTACTTCAGTTTCTCCCATTAAGCCAGTGTAGACACCATTCATCAACTTTTGCTCCTTGATTCTTAGGGTATGGATATCTATGACAGTGGAGTAGATGTCTCGCATGTGAATGATCTTGGTTTCCTTGTCACGGTTTTCATGTAGAATGGCATTAGCACATATGAAAATAAAAATCCCTATGCCCATCGTAAAGGGGCCAAGCATTTTCATCTTATCAGAGTGTAAATGCTGCTCAAAGAAGCGAACCATGATACCAGCTTGGTTTCTGATCACTTGGGTTTGGTTGGTTGACAGCCTGGTCTCAGCATCTATAAAATGTTCTTTTTGGGGCCAATATCCAAGGACTGCCATTGCTATCCCTACAATTGAGATCAACACTCCTAAAATAAGGAAAAATCCGGATGGAGAGTAAAGTCGGATTTTGCCCCGAACAACCACGACATCAGCCCTAGGCCGGCGTCTAACCGGTTTCTTCTCTTGATCAGCAGGTGATGGGCTGAGGTTGACATGATGCTGAGATCTAGCAGAGTCTTGCCTCTTTAAGGCTGCCAGGCCTGTTATGACGCCACCAGTTGCTATCATAGTTCTGTATTCTGGCCTAAAAGGAAGAAAAGAATAAAGACATAAATAATTCCTTAGTGTATACCCATCAATTATTTAACTCTTAACTGAAAAAAGCATGATTGTAAGATTCTTGACATTCAACTGTCTTTTCAAAGACAATCATCTTTAAATGCATATGCAGTTGATTTTAAGTATGTAGAAACAAATACTTTTCTGGAATTAAAAAACCAAACAAACAAGCTCACACAAACCTAGAATATTAGAATTTGAAGAGATAGGAGAAGTTATCTAGTTTAATAATATGTTAATGCCAACAATAAAGGCTGACATTTGTATGACATTTCAAGTGCTTCATATACATTCTCTAATTTAGGAAACCGAGCCCAGGAGATCTAAATGACTTACCCAAAGTCATGTAGCTATTAAGTAGTGGACTTAGGGCTGGATCTCAGATCTTCTGACTCTGTTTTTTGTTCTTTTCACTAGTATGCATCACTCAATTAATTTGTGAAGTTTGGAGACACACATTATATATAAATACGTTATGAGACTGTTAAACATTCACTTTAAATGGGTCTTTTAGCATTTAGGACTTTAAAAAAAAATCTCTTTCTACCTGATGGTTTATCAAATTTAAAATGTCATAACTAAAATCATCCAACATGTGTACACTCATGGACACACACAATTCAGTCAACAGTTATTAAAGGCCAACCAAGGGTTAGGCACTGTACTAAGGACTAGGAATACAAAAAGAAGCAAAAGACAATCCCTGCCCTCAAAGAGCTTACAATATAACACACACACACACACACACACACACACACACGTACACCACACATAAACACACAAGTATACCTTTAATTTGTAACGATTGGAATAACGCCACCTGCTGGATACTTACTGTAGAGGAGTTCTGCCCATGAAGGGAACGTCTTTGAGGGCAAGACCAGGAGTCAGGAAGTGACGCGGACTAGTGGGAGGAGGAAGGAAGAGACTGGCGCTCAGTCTCGGGCTCTGGCTTTTGGACTCTGGCGGACAGCGGAGCTAGAAATGTGCTCTCCCTTTAATAGATAGGAATCTAGGCCTTTCTTTCTCTTTACCAAATTCTTATTCTCCTTAATAAATGCTTAAAAGCCTAACTCTTGCTAAAGCTTATAATTTATTGGCGACCACTCATTAAATAGTTTAGACAGTTTAGCTAGAATTTTAACCCTTAACAGATGGCTGACCACGAAGAGGAAAGCTAAACCTGTCTTCTGATCTTCTGGTTGGGTAAGAAATTTCCCCTCCCTCTCCCTTTAACTGCTAAGTACTGGTGTACTGGCTGTGTTTTCCTTTAAATTTTTTCGAATGGACCTTTTAAACTCCCTAATTATCCTATTTTTGATTTTAGTCTGTTTAACCAGACAAATGGGAGATAAGATCATGTTAATGCTTTGTTTTTGTGGATTTTCTATTTTTCTTTTTCTTTTTGTTAAAAGAGCCAGCAACTTACTCACACAAGGAAATATCTCTCCCTCTCCCAACCATGCTTTTTCTGAGAAGCCTGAAGAGATTCCCGCAGCTTTTCCCAGTTCTAACAGTAATTGTTGCTTTAATTTTGCATGCCTGGAGGCAATGACCCACCCTCTAGAAGCTTTTAATCCCCTAGCACCTGGAGGCAAAGTGGGGGAAGAGGAATCCAGGCCTGAGTTCAAAATCAAGTCTGATTCAAATTGCTCTGGTCCCTCCCCTCCTCTCCAGACCCCACCCTCTACTCCTCACATGGCCAAGCCCATTGCTTCCCCTGCCTGGGAAGTCCAGAGATCTGATGCGCATGCTCAACTTTTTCTACCTGCATTTGCAGCTTCAGGCTCAGTCCTTCCCCGGCCTGGCTGTGCTTCTGAGACAACCTTAGAAAACCCTTTAAATTCCAGATATGCTCGATTTGTTCATAATTTTGCTAACCTGCTTTTGTCTTTAATTAGTAATCTTATAAAGCATTTGTATGGTGAAAAGACTGACAGACAATATAGAGGGGTTAAAGAAGAAAAACTTAAGCTGAATAAGAATGACAATCATCAACATAGTTCAAGACTCTGCTTTTGCCATGGAAGGGTATATATTTTACAGAAATGTAGAAGTAAGCAGCAAGGTATTGATATGAGTATTGGGGATTTTAGATATCGGAATCAAGAGTGTTCTGAATTCACTCAGATTATTAACAGTATCAGTTCAGAGGTTACATAGGATTTCTATGCTATTACATATACATTTTGAAATTAATGGTATGGGTTTATTTTCATAGAGATTTTCATGCTTTTGAGGTTGTGTTTTATACTTAGTTTTTAAAACAAGGAGAATATTTGTAAAAGTTTTTTATAGTCATGTGATCAAGTTTATATTTTATAATACTCTTATTAAGTTCATATTCATTTATATTTCCTTAGTTTGAATTTCATTGTCTTTTATTGTTCCATGTGTATTTTCTTCTATTCATTTATCTATCTAATTTTGAAACATTGCAAGATGGTTTTGTTTTTATTATACAATGTTAATTCTAGGAGTATTGTGCTCCCATATTCTGAGTTGTTTGTTTTTGTTATTTTTTCTCAACTGATTATTTGATCAAACTCTTTGAAGCATTTCCCTGGCAAATTGGTTGCCATGGCAAGTGTAAAGAAGTATTATTTTTGATAAGCATATTCAAAAAAAAAAAAAGAGGGGAACATTTGTAAAAGTTTTCTTTTTTCAAAAAAAAAAGTTTTCTTTGAGATTCTGTTGTGCTTTAACTTGTATTTAAATATGTTCAGATTTTTCACAAAAGTAATTGTATACTAAGTAAAAAAAAAATGGGTATTATTTGAAATTGTTGCGTAATTATATATTGTGTTCTGAGTCAAGATGTATTCACATTTTTTGCAATCATTTATTATCCTCAATTTTAAATCCATATGAGACTTGGATTATGGGAACTTATCATTTAAGACATTAATTGCCTTTATTCTGAGTTATCAGATGCCAGTTGGCCAAGATGCCATCCAATCACAAGAGGAATACATGCAAGAGCAGACACTGAACTGTCACATGAGGGGAGACATGCATGAAGTCAAGGTATGGCCGAGGGAACGGCTTTTGACAAATGTTGAGGTTGGATTCTCTTGGTTTAATATTTTATTCTCTTTTTCCCCACAATATTGTACAGATGGCTGGAAGTATTCATCCCACCCATCTCACTTCTACACCTGGCTTCTATGCTCCCTCCTATATGCCTGATGCCATGGACATCTCAATCCCATGCATCTGATTAAGTCTGACTCAGTTTCTTCCAATATGCTCGGTGGCTTAGACATATATTCCATCCACCTATTTTAAGCCTGGCATACTGTATGGGCAGTACATATTGCTCAAGTGTGGGAATGCTCATATCCCATCATTTCTCTGTTCTTTTATGGTAACCCCCATAATTATCTCAGGTGTCATGATAAATACAGTGTTGAATTTGGCCTTGACACCTGTTACCAATTATATTAGATTTTTTAATTTCTCATAATGGCATGAGGATAATTAGGCAGATGATGCAAAAAGTGATGAAACAAAGATAAAAAATTATTTTTAATAATTAATATCGCAGCAATTGTCTTCTCAATTACCCTCCATAAGGGGGGGACTATAGTAATATTATAATTTTAAAGAATGGTTCAATTTTTGTTTTATTATATGTTTCATGTGTAACAACTAAGATTCTGAATTCCCTTAGACATGTTTTTGAGAACTTTCATTGTTTGATTTGATTATTGACAAAGCTATTTTAAAGTTGTGTTAAGCTCAATTTTGTAGGAAATTTCCTGGCTGATTACCAGCATCCACACATCAACCCCTGAAAAGACTTCCATTCCACGACTACACCTAGAGGACATCTGAGAAAAGACTTTCAGAGACTTTAAATGAACAGTTTTGATTTGTTGTTTTTGTTTTTTTTTTTCTCTTTCTGTTATAATATACACCATCTGTAACATGTATTCTCTGCAGAGGCCCTCCCTTTGCAAGACTAATGTCAAAGCGTCGGTTCATGAGGACAAAAAAAAAAATCGCCCCTCTGGACAAAACTTTCCTCTCTTCCTTTTCTATATTGTCGTTCACATATTATTAGTTAGCAATAGTTATTATATTCTTTTTACTGTTCCGTCAAGGAAACATTTTGTTTCTTGAGGAACAACAGGGGGGACTGTAACGATTGGAATAACGCCACCTGCTGGATACTTACTGTAGAGGAGTTCTGCCCATGAAGGGAACGTCTTTGAGGGCAAGACCAGGAGTCAGGAAGTGACGCGGACTAGTGGGAGGAGGAAGGAAGAGACTGGCGCTCAGTCTCGGGCTCTGGCTTTTGGACTCTGGCGGACAGCGGAGCTAGAAATGTGCTCTCCCTTTAATAGATAGGAATCTAGGCCTTTCTTTCTCTTTACCAAATTCTTATTCTCCTTAATAAATGCTTAAAAGCCTAACTCTTGCTAAAGCTTATAATTTATTGGCGACCACTCATTAAATAGTTTAGACAGTTTAGCTAGAATTTTAACCCTTAACAAATTAGATTACCAGAGATATACTTCATTCTAGTGTTACAAATAAAATGTCTTCCTAAATTTCCCAAAATACATCATTTATTCCATATTTATAGTAACTTCCAAGACAGATGGAAGATGTGAAAGCACGTGGGTTGTTTCATTAAATGATCTTATGATTTTATTTATCTCCTTTATTATGCTACTCAGCTGCTACCACTTTTACATAGAAAAATGATCCTCCTTTCCTGGGGAATAAAATTACAATATTGAAGCTATGGGAGAAGGTTTACATAAGTGAAATATAATGGGAAACCAAAATTATTTTCCCAATAATTAAGACCCGCAAGCAATCCTACTATCAAGGACACAGAGTTTGTGAAGAAGAATTTAATTATCTACTAGGTTCATATTGATCTCATATACTGGATAATTTAAAATATTTCTACCCTGTTTATGTGGATATAACCTTAGGTGCTAATTAGTGTGTAAGAACTTACCAGTGCCTCTTCTGACTAGTATATACCACCACAATCAAGAACAATGTGTGGATCTTTTTTAAAAAATTACAATTTGAGATTTCTTTTTAAAAATGTATTTCCAGGGAAGTTTTTTTTTTTCTGAAATTTTCTATCCTTTATCTCTTCTTTGTCCATGTGGTAAAAATGGCCAAAAGAATTAGTCATAAAGATATAGGATATTGATGCTAAAAGGGTCTTTATGACTTATGTGAAGTGATGTATAGTGAAGTGAGCAAAACCAGAAGAACCTTCTACATGGTGACATCAATATTATTTGATGAAGAATTGTGAATGACTTAACTATTCTCAGCAGGACAATGATCCAAGTCAATCTCAATGGACTAATGATAAAGCATACTAGCCACCTTCAAGGAAAGAAATTATATTGGTTGAACACAGACTGATGTGTGCTATTATTTACTCTTTAATTTTTTTCTTGTATTCAAGTTTTCTTATATAAAATGATTAATATGGAAATGTCTTGTGTGATTGCACATGTAGAACCTATATCTGATTGTTTGCCACCTCAGGGAGAAAGGAGGGGAGGAGGGAAGGAGGGTTAGAATTTGGAACCCAGTGCTTTAAATAAAAATGTTTATTATTAAAATAAATGAATGAATGAATAGGCAGGCAGAGAGATAGATAATTAAATAAAGGGGTCTTTATTTCAGTCATATCATTAACAGATGAAGACACTGAAGTTCAGAGAGGGGAAGCAACTTGTCCAAAGGCACACAGCATTCTTTTGGCAGGAGTGTGGTTTGTTAATTTCCCGAAATTCCCCAACAAGCTCTCTCTTGTAAAAATGGCTACTTGGCTCAATTATGAGGAGTCTCAATTCACTGCATATCACCTACAGATTTTGTAGCATGTCATTTTGACCAGACCTTTGATGTCATTGATGTAGGGAACACCCTCTCTCCAATGTAGAATGGCACCTGCTCAGTAGCTTCCTGCCTGTCTTTAGAGAGTTGCCTGGTGGTACTAAGAGTTCTGTATGCAATCATCTTTTTTTAATTGTACCATGCTATAAAAATGCTTATTTTATTTTATAAATTAAAAATGAAATTAATTTAATTTAAAAAAAATTAGAGACTTATACAGGATCCAAGGGTCAGTGTGTGTATGTATAAGAGGGTAGAGAAGGAAAAAGGGAGAGGTGGAGGGGGAGAGACAAACAGACAGACAGACAGAAACAGAGACAGATACAGAGGGAGAGAAAGAGAAAGACAGAGAGAGAGAGAGAGAGAGAGAGAGAGAGAGAGAGAGAGAGAGAGAGAGAGAGAGAGAGAGAGAGCAAGCGCTAGCTCCTCTGGTGTAGGATTTGTGGCTCCCTCCTTTTTCCCCCCTTTTCCCCTCTTTTCATCCCCAGTGCGATTACAGTGCTTGGCATGTAGTAGATACTTAATAACTGCTTGTTGTTTGATTGGTTGTTATGTCAGAAGTGAGATTTGAACCTAAATCTTTCTGAAACTAAGACCTGCTCTCTTTCTCCATTGCCCCCATGCTGTCATATACATATAATCTGCTGCATAGATATTTTACTCATACAAGCGCATATACATACATGCATAGGAATTGTGTGCATGATCTTAAAATACACAATACATGAAATTTAATCTGTAAAAGTTAACCCTGAGGGAGAGAGCCTTAATTTCCCTGTAACACTTCTATTTAGAGGGAGCAAAGTCTAATGGGTGAAGTTGCTTGCCTTGGAATTCAGGTTGGATGGAATAAGTACCCCCTCTGACACTCAGGGGCTGTCAGCCTTTGGCCAGTTTATTTAATGTCTGAACAGCAGCTTTCTTATCTTTAAAATGGAGATTGATACCTATGCTATCCACTTCATGGGGTTGCATGGCTTCAGAGGCAATATGGCAGAGGTAGTAGATTGAGTACTAGACTTGAAGGGAAGACCTGGGTTCAAAAACCTCTTCAAACACTTGCTAGCTCTGTGATTCTCAGCAAGGCACTTGATGTTCTTGATCTTAGGCCCCTCAATCTGCAAAATGAAGGGGTTGGATTTAATTGGTTCTTTGACCTTCTAAATCTATGATCCTATAAATATGGTTTGCAAATTAAATGCTTTATAAATAAATGAGCTATGACAGCTACTACTATCAGTAAAAATAAAGTGGTCTAATCTCAAGTTTTGCTGTTGGAAATATGATCATCAGAAGTAGAAAGAAGAGTAGGTATTCAAGTCTTACTAGCTGTGTGACCATGGGTAAATCATTAAATCACTCAATGGTCCCAAACAATTCTAGAAGACAATAAATTGCAAAGTGCAGCTAGGTAGTGCAGTGGATAGAGTGCCAGGCCTGGAGTTAGGAAAGCCTTAGTTCAATCCCAGCCTCAGTCACTTAATAGCTGTGTGATCCTGGGCAAGTCACTTAACTCTATTTTACTCAGTTTCCTGATCTGTAAAATAAGCTGGAGAAAGAAATGGCAAAACACTGCCAAAATCTCTGCCAAGAAAACCCCAAACAGCATCATGTAGAGTCAGATATGACTGAACAACTCAAGGTTACAAAAATGTCTCACTGTGATGTGGAAAGGACCCTGAGCTCTTGGAGACAATGCTGGTATAGAGGGTGAAAGTTCCAGCATAGTCAAAGTAGAAATATTTCAATTAGAGCAGCAACTCACAGAATGTTTTCAAAGTTGTGAAGGGGATCATGACCTCTGTTGAAGGCTAAAGTGTTTACATAGTACCTTAAGTTTTTCCAACTGTGTTATATAAGTAATCTCATTTTATCTTCATGGTAGTCCTGGGAGGTGGGTGCCATTATTACCCCCATTTTACATATTAGGAAACTGATCCTCAGAAAAGTGAACTGATTTGCCCAGGCTATATAACTTGTAAGTATCTGACAGAGAATTCTAACTTAGTTCTTCCTGACAACAACACTTTAACTACTGTGCCACCACTGTTGGTAGTGGCAGTGCCCCAGTAATGAAAATAAAGATCCCCTGATGTACTGAATGAGAAGAAATAATATTAGAGGAACAAGGAGACAGAGAACACTCTGTTTTGACAAATGGGATCATAGAGTCTGAAGATTATTAAATATTAGGTAGGATGATGTCAAATATGATAGAAAAGATCAAATATCGATCTTAATCTAACTTTTAACTTTTGTACATTTATTTCAAAATTACTGTATGTTGAGTAAGAGAAAATAATGCAATTCTACATTCATGCTGTAGACCTTTTACTGAAGGCATGAGGGCTTAGCTTGGGGCCAGGAATCATTCAGGGGAAGCAGATGGACCCAGCTGGGGCTCTTGCTGGGTCATTTATTCTGCTCCCATGCCCTGAGATCAAGACATCGAGGGTCTCAGCCAGGCTGTCAGGACCCATCAACATTCAGCTGGCAGACAGATGGAGGTGGGGCAGTGGAGCCTGGATAGGACAAGGGAGAGAGGGGGAGGAAAAAGAGAGATTGGAAGAAGTAACTAGGAAGAAGAGGGGGAAAGGAAATAAAAATGAAAGTGAGGGAAAGAAAAAAAGGAGAAAATAGATAGAAATAGCCCCATCTTCCATTATCCTCATGCATACTCATCCATTGAAGTCCTATGCAGTGTTCAAGGCCAGGCACAAATACCACCTGTACCGGGCACTTTTCTTTGTTCTTTTTTTTTGGCAGGGCAATGAGGGTTAAGTGACTTGCCCAAGGTCACACAGCTAGTAAGTGTCAAGTTTCTGAGGCCAGATTGGAACTCAGGTCCTCCGGAATCCAGGGCCAGTGCTTTATTCACTGCGCCACCTAGCTGTCCCCAAATGAAATCTTTCTCTTTTTGTTTTGTTTTGGCTTTTTTTTTTTTTTTTTTTGCAGGGCAATGAGGGTTATGTGACTTGCCCAGGGTCACACAGCTACTAAGTGTCAAGTGTCTGAGGTTGGATTTGAACTTGGGTCCTCCTGAATCCAGGGCCAGTGCTTTATCCACTGCACCACCTAGCTGCCCCCCAACTAGGCACTTTTCCAAAGTCTCTTTTCGCTTTGGTTATTGTAATAGCTTACTTGTTGATTTGCTTCCCTGTCTCTTCCTACTTCAATCCATTCTCCCTTTAGCCACCAAAGTGATTTTCCTAAAGCTGCACCCTCCTCCAATAAACTCCAGGGGCTTTTTATCACCTACAGAATCAAATACAACATGCTCTGGCATTCAAAGTATTTCATAACTTAGCCTCACTCTACTTATTTTTCCAATCTTTGGACAGCTTAACTCCTGCCTCTCTTCCCTCCCACATCCATGTACTCCTTGATCCAGTGACACTAACCCTCCTTGCTGTTCCTCAAACAAGACTCTCCATTTCCCTCATTTTCTCTGGTTGTCCCCCATGCCTAGAATGTTTTCCTTCTTCATCTCCACCTTCTGGCTTCCTTGGTTTTCAAGTCTCTGCTGAAATCCCATATTATCCAAAAGGTATTTCCCAATCCCCCTTAATCACAGTGTCTTCCCTCTGCTGATTATTTTCTATTTATCTTGCATACAGCTTATTTGTACATATTTGTTTGCATTGTGGAAATTTATTTTGATTTGGGGACCCTACCTTTGGGCTGAGATTAGAAAGCCTTAGGCCCTCAGGGTCTCCTCTGTGTGGGAGGTGCTGGTGCCCCTCCCCCTCTGCTTCAGCTGAGCCAAAAAGCCCCGTGGACTGTACAAGATGCCAGGTCAGACAGCTGGGGGGAGGGAGCCCCAACTCCCTCCTCCCTGAGAGGATCTATCCAAGAGATCCCAGGCTCGTCCAGGCCAGGCTCTGTTGTAGCCCGTGCCGAGGTCCCAGGCACGCAGCAAGGGCACGGGCCCCTCTAGCCCTGGGTGTGGTACACACGGGAGGCTCAAGCGCCACCCTCCCACCAGCTGCAGCCCTGGTTGGCGGATTAGCTTGATGTGTATGGGGGTGCAAAAATCCCCGAGATTTGAGTAAAGAGAATTAAGATATACATAGACCTGGGAGTTAGCAGGAGGAGGCTGAAGGACAAGCTTTAGGAGGACTCCGGAGACTAGAGACAGCAGGGGTGCTGACGAGATGAACAGAGAAGAGAAGAACACTGGAGCACTAGGAGAATGGAAGGAGAGGTCGGTGAGAGAGAGACACAGGGGTTCATTGGTGGCAGTAAGGAGAGGAAAGTTAGAAGCAGGGGGACAGACAAAGTGAAAGGGGCTCAGAATTAGAATAAAGGAGTGGAGCAGTATGGTGGAACTTTATAAACAGCCCACATTAAATTAATAGCAGTCAGATAGCCAGTTAGTCCATAGTCCCAGATTAAGTACCCCACTCAGATTAGGCCCCCCCAAATTAGGCTAGTCATTTAAAATATTTCTACATTTGAATGGCGACCACGAACAGACTTATGGCTCAATTATAATTTTTCATAAGTCCAATTATATATTTTTTCAGACTAGATTAAATAGCTAATAATTTTTTTTTATAGCATGTTGTCTCCCCAGTGAGAGCTCTTTGAGGATGAGGACAGGTTTTTGCCTTTTTTCTAGGTGCAGCACAACGTCTGATTCCTAACAAGTGCTTAATAAATGCTGATTGACCTCCCCACCTGCTGGAAATCATCTAATCAAAATAGGCCTTTGTGCCTCATTTGTGTTCCATTCTACATTGTGCTCTTATACTCTACATTGATAGTATATTTCTGTATGAGTTATGCCTCCCTTCCTTCATCCCATGCCTCTACTAAATTGTAAATGCCATGAGGGCATGAAATGTGTCCCAATTATGTCTCCATGTGCTTTGCACTTATGTGCAAAGCTTGACCAACTATGCGGTGCAGTGGATAGAGCACTGGGCTTGGAGTCAGGAAGACTCATCATCCTGATTCCAGCCTTCCTTCAAATCTGGCCTCAGACACTTACTAGCGAGGTGACCTTGGGCAAGTTACTTTACTCATCTGCCTCAGTTTCCTCACCTGTAAAATGAGCTGGAGAAGGAAATGGCAAACCACTGCAGCATCTTTGCCAAGAAAACCCTAAATGAGGTCAATAAAGAATCAGACACGACTGAAACAACTGAACACCACCACCAACAATATGGTTACTTCTTTAATGAATGAGCAGAAAAGAGTCATTCTGGCCTCTTATACTATTCTAAGTGATAGTTCTGTGAGCAAAGGCTCCCTGCCAATTCCCTGCACCTGTCATATGAAATGCCTTCATGGTTTGGGAGGAGGAGAGTGGGGGAGTGGTCCTTAGCTCCCTGACAGCTCCCTTACCTTCCCATCAACTCCCCCAACTTATTTGATATATTGTACTCCTTCTCAGTTGACCCCCTACAAAAAGGAAACCAGAATTTTTGTTTCTTATAGCTTCATAAACTACTTCACTTTCAGAAACCCAGTCCCCACTAATAAATGCTGCTGCTGCTGCTGCTGATAGCAATAGCTGATATTTATATGGTCTTTTTAAATTTACAAAATACTTTCTTCACTATTCCATTTGAACTAGATAGTACAAATATCATTATTGCTATGTGTAAATAAGGACGAAACTACATCTCAGAGCCATAAATCATTTTGC
Organism: Dromiciops gliroides; assembly: GCF_019393635.1. Lineage (NCBI taxonomy): Eukaryota > Metazoa > Chordata > Mammalia > Microbiotheria > Microbiotheriidae > Dromiciops > Dromiciops gliroides. The sequence goes on along the minus strand of NC_057864.1, from coordinate 366,046,700 downwards.
CCAGAGTCATACAGCTAGAAAATGTCAGAGCCAAGCCACAAAGTCAGGCCTCCCGACTCCAGGTTAGAGTTCATTATCTTGCCATCTAGTTAGCTCCAAGTGCAAACATCTTTCCATCAGCCAACACATACATCCATGGAATGGTGAAGGGGAATGATCCCTAGATTTGGAGTCCAGAGACCTGGCCTGGTATTCCCATTCTGACACTGACCAGCTGTTTGAATTTTAGACATCACTTCTCACCATGCACCTCCATTTCTTATTTGTAAAATGAAGGGTCTGAAGTCCATTCCAGCGCTAAATCTCATCATGATCCCATGACCTATCTAAGTATGCATGAAGAATGATACCACCATTCGCTTGCCTCTTTTGTAATTAGTATTACATTTAAAAAAAAATGACATTGGTGATTTGCCAAGAAGAAATCCAAGTTTGGGGAGAGTAGTATGGAATGAAGGCAAGAACACTTGGTTGAGACCCAGAAGGTCTGGGTTCTATTTCTGACCCCACTACTAGTTTGCTGTGTATTGTTCATTCCTTTTTGAGTCAGTTCCAATTCTTTTGACCCTATTTTTGACCTTATTTGAGGTTTTCTTGCCAAAGATACTGAAGTGGTTTGCCATTTCCTTCTCCATCTCATTTTATAGATAAGGAAACTGAGGCAAACAGGATTAAATAACTTGCCTAGGATTATACAGCTAATAAGTGTCTGAGGCCAGATTTGAACTCATAAAGATGAGTCTTCTGACTTCAGGCCCAACATTCTATCCACTCAACCACTTAAAGCCCGATTTGCTATGTAAACTGATGCAAAACAATTGACTCCTTGGGGTCTCGGTTTCTTCACTTGTGAAGTGAGAAAGTTAGGCTCAATGATTGCAAAGTTTCCTTCCAACAATAGCAATGTGTGTGTATGTGTATTTGTGTAAATCCATGATGAGCCATTATAGTGAACCAGGATGTAATATTTGTCCATTGGGAAATTTTGCTGTGGGATATTATCAAACTTGGGCAGCTAAGTGGTGCAATAAGTAGAGCACTGGGCTTGGAATTAAAAGGACTCATCTTCCTGAGTTCAAATCTAGCTTCAGAAACTTACTAGCTGGGTGTCCTAGGCTACCTGGGCAAGTCATTTAACCATGTTTGCCTCAATTTCCTTGTCTATAAAATGAGCTGGAGAAGAAAATGGCAAATCACTCCAATATCTTTGCCAAGAAAACTCCAAATGGGGTCACAAAGAGTCAGATATGACTGAAATAACTCAACAACCACGTTATCAAACCTTGTCATTGTACCTGTGGAAATGGAGATGGGGAGGAAAGTATAGGGTTAGGTTTTTTTTTTTAATTATCAAATGAAATAATGTTTGTAAAGTACTTTGTAAATCTTGAAGTGTTATATTAAGGTGAAGTATTTACTACTACTACTACTACTTGAAGATCACAAATATTTTATAGCAAACCGATATTATTTTTATAAAGGGGAAGAGAACAAACATTTATATAGCACCTACTATGTGACAGGCACAATATTTCATTTGATCTTTGCAATAACTCTGGGAGATAGATACTGTTATTACACCCAATTTATAGTTAGTTGCAGAAACTGAGACAAACAGAAATTAAGTGACCTGATCAAGGTCACACAGCTAATAAACTTCTAAAATCAAATTTGAACTCAGGACTTCCTAACTCTAGTCCCATTACTCTATCTACTATGCCATCTAACTGCCTCATAGAGAGTTAAAGAATGTTAGAACTGGGAGAAATCTTAAAAGATAATTTCTTCCTAACTGCTCATTTTACAAATGAAGAATTCTTCAATACTTCAAGGACATATGATTTCATCAATGTTAGTATTCCCAGGACCCAGTGCTGTGCTGGTAAATGTCTACTAACAGCTAGCTCCCCTAGGTGGAAGAAAATATATGCTAGACATACTTTTAAATTTAATCTGCATTGGGGCAGCTAGGTGGCACAGTGGATAGAACACTGGCCCTGGAGTCAGGAGTACCTGAGTTCAAATCCAGCCTTAGACACTTAACACTTACTAGCTGTGTGACCCTGGGCAAGTCACTTAACCCCAATTGCCTCACTAAAAAAAAAAATTAATCTTCATTACTAACTTTTTATCTCTCACTTTATTAAACCTAGATAATCCACAAGACAATACATCAAGCCTCTGTTTGCAGCCAATAATCACAGTGAAAATTTAAAAGCTCTCTCAAGCTGAATCTAGTGGGATCAAATTTACTTGGGGACATCCCTATACTTCCTAACACTAATTGCAGCCCCTCCAAGCCTTAGGTTGTGAGCTGGAAAAGCCAAAATATATTCTAGTAGTGAACAATTTTCCAGGTGATGAAACTGATTTAAAAAGTCAATTGGAAGATAATTAGGAGAAAAGTAAAATAACTTATATGTTCTAAAGCATTTATAGAAGCTCTTTTTGTGGTGGCAAATGCCTGGAAATTGCAGGGATGCCCATCAATTGGGGAATGGCTGAATAAATTGTGGTATAGGATTGTGATAGAATACTATTGTGCTATAAAAGATGAGCTCAATGCTTTTAGAAAAACATGGAAAGACTTGCATGAAATAATGAAAAGTTAAATGAGCAGAACCAAGAAAACACCATATACGGTAACAATATTGTTTTAAAAACAACTTTGGGAGCAGTTAGGTGGCGCAGTGGATAAAGCACCAGCCCTGGATTCAAGAGGACCTGAGTTCAAATCTGACCTCAGACACATGACACTTATTAGCTGTGTGACCCTGAGCAAGTCACTTAACCCTCATTGCCCCACAAAAAAACCCCAACAAAAATAACAAAAACAACTTTGAGCAAATAAGTTGTTTTGACTATTATAAATACCCAAATTAACTATAAAGGACATACGAAAAAGATGCTCTCTGTATCCAAAGAACTGATAAACAGAAGTATGTATAGAATAATTTTATAACTCTATATCTGGATATGTATATATCTATCACAAATATATATGTATTTGTATAGATATGTGTGTATATGTGTATATGTATATGTATATAGATGTGTGTGTCTAATACTAGTCATCTCTAGGGTAGGATTGGGGAGAGGAAAGAAAAAAATTTACATGATAATTCTGTTGTATATTTGAAAGGAAAATTTACATGATAATTCTGTTGTATATTTGAAAGTTGTACATAGAAGATTTGCAGTTTTGTGTGTAATCAACATTTTTATTGTATTATATTATGGAAATGCTTGTTTTATTCCATAAATTAAAAATAAAATTTAATATTGAAAAATATAATTCAGAATACTAATATAGATGTGGCATATAAAACCAATGCTGATCAGTCAAAGCTCTGTTTCTGTCTGCTAAAACATAAGAACATAACAATACAGGGTGGCCCAAAAGGGATAATGTAATATTTTTAAGCCATTAAAGTTTTAGATTTTGGAAGCACCTTATATTATGATTATTATTTTATATATTACATATTATTTACATAGATTTTATATTATAATTTATATAATACATCACATTTTATATTGTGTTGTGCTTATATCATATGTAATATGTTATACATTATATTTTATGTGTTTTTATATTATTAGGGAGGCAGCTATATGGTGGAGTAGATAGAGCACTGGGCATAGAATAAGACTCATCTTTGTGAATTCAAATCTGGCCTTAGACCCTTACTAGCTGTGTGGCCCTTGGCCAGTCACTTAATCCTGTTTCCTCTTGTGTAAAACGAGCTGGAGAAGGAAATGGCAAAGCATTGCAGTATCTTTGCCAAGAAAATTCCCAATGGGATTATGAAGAGTTGGACATGACTGAAAGGACTGAAGAACAACCATATATTATAATTTTAAGTTCACCTACACATTAGAGTCAGCAGCACTGAAATAGATAGGGAAGCAAGCACATGTAGTTTTTAAGGCATGAAATCCCAGTATTTTTGTGAGCAAGGATAACATGACATTGGAAAACTGTTCCAGACACCTAAAAATCAAGTGCATTCTGATTCACTCATGCACAACAGACATTTACTTGCCTGATATCAGCTCCTTTCTTCTCTTCCCACCCTTAGGCTCCCTCTATCAGTGCCACTTTTCACTACACTATGGGTCTGCCTACTGCTATGAAAATGACTATATAGGCCATTCTGGTTGCCTGGCATGCCCCCAAACCACCATGAAGAGCCTCTGGGTACAAGGGAGTGTTTAGCAGTTAGAATGACCCCAAACCCAGCTATCCTTCCTATGACTCACTGCAATACAACCTTGTGCCATGTCACCCATAACAAAAGATTTAAAAACTTATTCCAGAGATGAAAATAAATAATCTTTAATGGCTTGGGAACTTTCCTGAATTAAATCTAAAAGTACATTTAATTTGCAATGTGATAAAACTATGGTTTCATGGTAAAGATTTTTTTTTTTTTGAGAATGGGTCTCCCTATCCTACCTAAGTTAGAAGTATGGCAGCCTTTATCCCAATACATATGAACCCAATACTGATTGGCACAGAAATTTAATCCTTCTGCTCTCTCCCAGTCTGGGCTGTTTCACTCCTCCTAAGTCTCTGGGTGCTCACCATATCAGTATGCAATTTAATGTGGACACTGAGGTTGCTTTTAGCCCTTCTGCATCCCAGAGTTCCCAAATTCAGGGAATCCACAACACTGTAGCTCCCCGATTTTAAGGATTGCCAGTACGAACTGCCAGGCCAGCAATGATATGAAGAATTAAAGAAAACATGCCAAAGTTTTGTGAGCATGATGCTAAATTGTGTTAAACAAGTAATTGTAGAGAAATGGAATCTTACATATTTTAAGATATAAAACATTGTAAAGTTTATTGCATAAGTCAAAACATTCAATTATTTTACTTTCCTTCCAATCACTTGAATTGAATCACTCTATGAACATTGGGCAGAGGTTGCAGAAAAGTAGATTTTGGCTTATAGGGGAAAACTATTAGATCTTTCCCAGAATACAATGGGATACTTTGGGAGGTAGGGATTTCACTATCATTTTGGGGTGGGGTGGGAGTTGACACAGAGACTAAATGATTGATTTTTCAGAGATGTTAACAAATTTCCTATTCAGGTATTGGTTGGACTGGATGCTTTCTCAAGGGTCAGAAACAAACAAAATATCTGAGACCATAGAAGTAATAACAAAAGTCAGAGCCAATATGATAAAACTTTATGTACCTAGCCCTTAACTAAAAAACTTAATTTATCTGAAACACAGGTGAGAATCAAGAAGGAAGGGGGAAAAAGGCTTCTCCACAGGCAAAATAGGGCTTATATAAAGTCCAAGTATTTACATATACTCATGGACAAGACCCTTAATTTCTTGCTTAGTCTTTTTACTTTTAATTTGCAAACAATTCTAACAAGCTGCCTTACAAATCCACAGGCGATTAGAAGCAGCACTTAAAATGTAAAGATGGATTGACAGGTCACAGAGAAAGAAGAGACAGAAAAACTAAGAAAACTAAATATAATAAAGAACACAGAAGTGTGAGGTAATTTCATGAGGGACCAAATAGCTTTACAGAACTCAGTAGGCCCCAACTTCATTATTATATTACATCAAAGTAGAATGATCAGTGTTCATAGTGACAAACGAGACACTAATGAAATGTTAAATTCTATCCTGGAGCAGTGAAAAGAATACAGATCTGGTTCAGAGAAGACCCAGAGGGTATTCCAAGCTTTACCCCTAAATAACTGTGTGACACAGAACAAATAATTTACCTGGTGTGGAATTCATTTTTTTTTTAATTTGTAAAATGACGGTATTGGATTAGAAGCTCTCCATGGTCCCTGTTGATTTAAGTACTAGGTTCTTCTCCCACAAACTTCGCATTAACACTTTTTCTTCATCTCTCTAAAGTATCCATCATGTAATATTGTGTGCTGCACCATAGTTGTGACTTCTCTCCTTTTAAACTTTAAGAGCAGTGATGATGTTTTATTTAAACTTTGTATCTTTTTTTTTTTTTACCACCAATCACACAATGGGGTGCCTGATTAATAAGCAGTTGCCAAACAAATAAATGGCATATTCAAGATGGTGGAGGAGCAGAAAGTACAGCTGAACTTTCCCTACACAACTCTTTCACATGGATCTAGAAAATGCACTAGACTGAGCCTCAATCATAGACCCATGGCCAATGGAGGAGGGGACCTTTACCGAAGGGTGGTATTCCAGGGTGAAAAGTAGGTTGGAAGCCCTAGACTATGTCCTGAGAAAGGATAAAGTTCAAAAGCAAGAAGCACCTGTGTAGCGCTGACCCCCAGAGTTGAGTGGGTTATCAGTTTTACAGTGTACAGTCTAATCTGAAGTCTTCAGCAAAATAACCAGGGTGGGAAGCCCAGACGAAAGATGAGCCTACTGCTCTGTCACTCTGAACCAACAAAGCTTTCTAGCTGGCTATTGAGTCCAGAAGCAATCTACTGGGCCTCCAACCAGGATTGATTGTCTATCGGTATCTTGCTCAGACTTACACCCAGATTTAAGAGAATGACTCCAAAACATATATACACAAATAAAGCAAATAAAATAAAGTATCAAATAAAAACACAGCTTGGGTACAGGTTGAACTAGAATGAACTGACAGTGCTTAGAATCAGAAAACAGCAATGAGACTTTGTCTTGAATCTGATTTGGGAGTGGTGAAAGCTTGTAAGTCCTAGACCTGAGATCCTGGAATAACACACACTCAATACCCCAAGAAAGCACTGGCAGAACCTTAGAGGACATGAACTCAGTTCAGATATTTCCTCTAGAAGTGCACCAAGCTCAGCCTTAACACAAATCATGGAATCAGGAAGTAGTCTGGAAGAATGAGCAAAAAGTCCCATAATTTAAAAAAACAACAACAACTTCTGGTAACAGAGATAGCCAGTAGACAATCCCAGAAGAAGAGAATGATTCCAAAAATACCCATTAACAAAGTCTCAAATAAAAACACAGCTTGGATACAAGTTCAAATAGAATTACTAGGAGAGATGAAGCAAGAGCTTTTTTAAAGAGTTAAAATGTTTTTTTAAATAAATAAAGCAAGAGGTATAAAAGAAAAAAACCCTATATCAGATTGCTTGCAGTCTTGGGGAGAAGGGAGGGAACTGAGGAAGGGAGAAAAAATTTGAACTCAAAGTCTTCCAAAAAAGAATGTTGAAAACTATCTTTACATGTAATTGGAAAAAAAAAACTATTAAGGAAAAATGAAGTCAAGAGAAACATAAAAAGGTAAGCATGAGTGAAAAGTTATAAGGGACAAAACAAGGATGAATTGTTTATACTCTAATATGGGGAGAGGATACATGCATCCCCTCAGAATGAATCCCCTCCATCATCAGGAGTCATTGTGAGAGGCAATTAGACTGAAGGCCCAAGATTTGTTCTGTTATAGTTTGATGATGATAGAAAAAAGGGAGAGAGATGAACACACTAGGTAGAATAAGGATGGGTAAAATTATATTACTTAATCAGAGTATCTAAGTACAAGTCTATTAAAAAAGGAGGAAAGGGAAATAGGCAATATTTGAATTTCACTCTTATTTGAACTGGCCAAAAGAGAGAAGAATACACATACATTTAGGTACAGAAATACATTTTTGTCAATATGGAAACAGAAGAGAAATTGATGATGGGGGAAGGGGGAAGGAGGCTAGATTATGGGAGTGATAGAATTAAAATAAACTCTAAGATTGTATAATATAATACAGTCTTTCCCAAAATTCTTAGTGGAGTTTTAAGCTTCAGTAACTTCAGAACTATAAAAGCTACAAACTTACAAAAACATCATTTGAAAGTTTAATTATTTAAATTTATTTTACATTTAATTAGTTTTTGTGAATTTTGAATAATACATTTTTAATTTTCACTTTAACATGACAGAGCACTCTGTCATTATGCATTACTTGTTTGATAGTTTCTGGTTGACAATTCTCAGGCTGGTGGATCAGTAGAAGAGGTCGTCTTGCTCTGCCACCTGAGTCATCTGTTCTATACCCATTTCATTTTTTCTTGTGGGTCACATCAAAATTGTCCAGTGTGCATCAAAAAGGGGGTTCTTTCGGTGATCTTAAGACTAGGATTACAAATGCAATCCTTTCAGTTAGAGTAACAGCTAATAATTTTATTTAATTAATTAATTTATTTTTTTTAGTGAGGCAATTGGGGTTAAGTGACTTGCCCAGGGTCACACAGCTAGTTAAGTATTAAGTGTCTGAGGCCGGATTTGAACTCAGGTACTCCTGACTCCAGGGCCGGTGCTCTATTCACTGCGCCATCTAGCTGCCCCTAATAATTTTTTACAAAGTTTGAAAATCAACTATAATTATATTTAGAATAAGACAGTGGTTATATTGAATTTTAATAATATATGTAACAATATTTTAATGAACATAATTAGCCTTTCAGGTTTTGGGTTTTTTTTTAAGTTTGTAACAATTATCCTTCTGAAGTTATTAAAGTCAAAACTTCAGTAAGATTTTGGGGATATCCTATATGTAGTAACATTTTATAGTGACAAAGGGTTGGAAACTGAGTTCATCAATTGAGGACTGAATAGGTTATGGCATTTGAACATGATGAAACAAATACTATAGTGTGCTGTAAGAAAGGATGAGAAACCTGGTAAAACTTCTATGAACTGATATAGAATGGTGCAAACATAAACACAAGAATGCTATATACAACAATGTTGTAACGACTAACATTTTTTACTTAGGAACCCAGTGCAAGGAAATACTATGATTCCAAAGGACTCATGAAATATTCAACTCATCTCCTAAAAGAGAGGTAATGGACTAAGAGTGCAGATTGAGATGTATTTTTTATGGATGTAGTCAATGCAAGAATTTGTTTTGCTTGACTATAGATATTTTTAAAAAGGAATTTGTTTTCTTTCTTTCTCAGTGGGCTAAGGGAAAGAAGTGAGATGGAGAGAAGGTAGATTTTTGTCATCGTAGTGGTAGTGGTAATAGTAGTGGTAGTAGTAGTAGTAGTAGTTGTAGTAGTAATATATTTTTTTAAATGAATAGATTACACATTTTGTTTAATAAAGCAGGGATAAAAAGAATACAGTTTTAGGAAAAGTTCCTTCTCAAGCACTTAATTTTTTTAAAGCTTGTAAAGTCTCAAGTAACTAAAAACAAAACAAAACAAAACAAAAAACACTACCATTTAGAATGACTTTAAGTTCCTTGTAATGGAAGTTGTATCGTAATCACTTTTACTGGTAACAAAGTTTTGTAGTTTGGTTAAAAAAGAGTTTGCATTTGTTTGCAAGAATCTATTAAGTAATATGATATCTAATGAACTGCCAAATATAGCCAAAGAGGGGAGCAGAGAAAGCTATAAACTTACAAGTCTTTTGCATGGTGATAAGATTTTCCCCAAAGAATTAAATGATTATTTGTAAAAATCTACCTGTGTCCAAATGAATATAATTTTTGATTATTTAAATGTGTTTACATAAGTGTTTCTGCATTGTCTACATTTTAGCTAAATGAAATAGCCACTGAGTAAATTCGATTCCCTTCATTAGCATTGGTACTATGATTAAGATAGTGAAATGTCAGTAGAATAAATTAAGTTATAACCCAGCAATATAACCGATGATTTTAATAAATTCGGGCCTTACTTACAAAAGGTAAACTTCAGCTTAGTCATATTTTAACAACATGTCCACTAGCCCATGATGGATATTTTTCCTAAGTGTTTTTAAGCATTTTGGTTGTTAAACACAGTCGTTTTCATTGTGTAGGATGAGGCTTTAGAATGAATTGGATCCTTCTTCAAAATGAAAACAAAGCCGTTCAGATTCAGTGTTGTATCTTTCCACTGGATAATTTTTTTTAAAAAGGGAAGCTAAACACCACATTCCATATGGATTCCTTCTTTAAAAAGATTTCCTATTAGCATTCCCATGTTCTGTCCCAAAGGCAGTCGTGGGAGGAGGAGGGAGAAATATTTTAAGAGTGATAAGTAGAAAAGGGGAAATGGAAGAATGGAAGAATGGAAGAAACAAGCATATATCTAGGTCTCCTAAGCAGACAGCCAAAGCAGGTCATAACAGACATGAAGAAAGAAGAGGGCCATGTTTAAGAACTGTGAATTCATAGAAATTAGAATGGAGAAGAATGTTTAAGAGCCTGGGAAATAAATAGTGGAAGGGATAGAATTATGATATATATCCTCTGGTTAGATTATTAGTTGAGTGGGAATTGGGAGTTATGATGATAACAGTCTGAGAGATCAATGAGTAAGGGTTCCAAAAGTCCTACATCTTCGTTTCCTTGTTAGAGCCCCCAGTTGTGATGCCTATGCCACCACTGGGGTGCAGGACTATAGATCCTAGATAGAAGTGGCAGAGAAATCATTGAGAACATGAAGGCAAGATTCATGATGAAGCAACTATAAAGATAGCATGAGGGGCAGCTAGGTGGTACAGTGGATAAAGCAGCAGCCCTGGATTCAGGAGGACCTGAGTTCAAATCCTGCCTCAAACACTTGACACTTACTAGCTGTGTGACTTTGGGCAAGTCACTCAATCCTCATTGCCCTGCAGAAACAAAAACAAAAACAAACAAACAAACAAAATGATAGCATGGGTTAGTGATTGTTGTTGGTATCAGAGTTGGGAACAGGGTTTAAATTTTGTCTCCAGTTCTTGTTGTGTAACCTTAAATAAAATCACTTTGCTTCTCTGGGCCTCAGTTTCTTCTTCCGTAAAATGTGCATAATACTAACAATTACCTCACAGGGTTATTGTGTGGATAAAATGAAATAATGCACATGAAGTACTATATCAATGCAAGCTATTATCATTATTAATATTCTAGACCACACTTCCCTCTAGAGCAGTAGTGTCAAACCCAAATCAAAATGAGAACCACTAAACTAAATGTAGGAGAGCTATGTGGCATAGTGCATAAAGAGCTGGGCCTCGAGTCAGGAAGACATGAGTTCAAATCCAGCTCACACATACTAGTTACACTTAATCCTGTTGGCCTTAGTTTCCACATTTGTAATATGAGCAGGAGAAGGAAATAGCAAACCACTCCAGTATCTTCACAAAGAAAACCCCAAATGGGGTCATGACTGAGATGACCAAACAACAATAAACCATATCTAAGGATCCCTCCCAGCTGCATATTGACTTAGAAAATGGCACATTAATATTACCTATTTTTATTGTACTTTTATTTATTTTGTCAATTATTTCCTCATTATATTTTAATCTGGTTTGGGTCATGCTCATGAGTGGTCCACCGTCTTCATCTCTGATACCTCTGCTCTAGAAAGTTCCCTTGTTATTGGTCCTTTATTTTTTTTTTGTTTTGTTTGGTTTTTTTTGTTTTTTTTGCGGGGCAATGGGGGTTAAGTGACTTGCCCAAGGTCACACAGCTAGTAAGTGTCTGAGGCCGGATTTGAACTCAGGTACTCCTGAATCCAGGGCCGGTGCTTTATCCACTGTGCTACCTAGCTGCCCCGGTCCTTTATTTTTGAAGAAGATGGATGACATCCCAGGTGATATCTTGACTTGATAGTGAATTTTATTTAAGGGAGTCAGAATTGCACAAAATCATCAGCCTCACTCTCTCTTTCAGAGTCATCAAAGTCCAGCAGTAAGACAAAGGTCAGGACAGCTGGTGATGGCAGCGGATGGCCTTGGAGTCTTCCATCTCTGACCAAGCTCTAGGTGTTCCACAGCACCTGCTTCAGCCATCTTCATGACCTTTGAAACAAAGCGCTCCCATCCACCCATTCTGACAGAGGAAGTCTTCATATGCTGGTGGTAGCCATCTCCCTAATTCACCACCCAGTTTGAGGCCTTTTGGTTAACCTCAAATTGGTTTAGCCCATCTTCCAAGGGGGTTTAACCAGGGTGTGACTGTTGTTTATGCTACACTAAAATAACAGAGGGTGGCATATGGGGCTCTAGATTGTTTTCCTACCAACAACCACAATGAGACAAAGAAATGAACGAAATGCTGCTCCTCCAAAAGTGATACTAATTCAGTCTAAAAAAAACACCATGGATTATTCTGCAAATGACTTTATGTGTTTTGACTGAAGGCAAGAGAGGGAAGGTATGAGATAACAATGTTAATAGCACTTTATGAATCAATGTTTGTCCATGACCCTTTTTTCCCCAAAAAAATACTTTGCTTGAACTTGGTCCCTCAGCACCTCTGTGCTTAAATGTTTTTCATTTATTACTAACGGTGTGACAGTAATTCTCCACTGCAGTCCCTTTTTCCATCTGCTGCCAGTGGCTTCCCTCTGAGATTGCCTTCCTTTTACTCTGTGCATATCTTATATGTATGTGGTAGTAAGCTTGTTGTCTCTACCCATTAGAATGTGGGTGTCTTGAAGGTAGGGATAGGGCCTTTTCCTTTCTTTGTATCCTCAGTCTGTGCCTGAGAGCCTGGCACATAATAAGTGATTAATAAATGTCAGTTGACTGACTCACTGACTACTCTGGTGCCTCATCTAGGCACTCATATGATCTTGGCTTCTTGAGGGCTGGGCCAGTGGCCTACTCAACTGGAAAGGCTTTGAAACTAGGATTTGGTGATACTGTGTTGATCAAATAGGGACCAGTCTAGCTAAATCTTGGCCATCAAGTGAACTTTTTTTTGACCACAGCAAGCTTTCTAAGACATGGAAAGATATATGATCTATTTGGTGGTAAAAAAGTACCCTGATGATGATGTCATTGATCTTCTGAAGTTTTTCCCAATTAGAATGTGAGCTCATTGAGAGCAGGGATTGTTTCCTTGTTTTATTTGTATTTCTAGTGCTTGGCACATAGTCAGTGCTTCCTAGATGCATCTTCATTCATTCATTCATTCATTCACTTTTGAAAAAAAATGTAATAATATGGAAAATTTCTAAATAAGGAACAAAATGGGACCCCAACTTAACTGAAGTGCTTTATTTCATTTTAAAGGAAAAGATTTTCTCTTTTCACCCATTATATTCAAACCCATCCTTTAAAGTTCAATGCTAACACTGCATCCTCCATGAAGTCTTCCCTGATTCCCCTGCTCAGTAACTATCTCCTCTCTCAGACCTCACAAAACACTTGTTTGTTTTTTCCAACTCTCTAATGCACTTAGTGTGTAAGATAATTGCATGTTGGCTTGTTAGGGAGTTTTTTGCATCATCTTTATACCAATCTCTAAAGTAACCATGTTTTAGCTCTTCTAGAATCAGAACAACATACCTTGAAGTGCTTTATAAATGTTGAATGAATGAATGGTTGGATGGATGTGCACAAAAACCTTTTTAAAAGATTTTCAACCATGATGGTGTAATATCAAGTAGGTTCCTGCTTAAATCTCAGTTAACCAGGAAATCTAACTAATTAATTTTTCCATGACTACTCATGTATAACTTATTTTGAATTGCTTGAGTTCTTGTGGGTAGGGGATTGGAATGGAGGGGGGAAGAGAAGTTGGAACACAAAGTTTTTAAAAATTGATGTTAAAATTTTATTTTTACATATATTTTGGAAAATAAAATTCTATTTAAAAATGTCCCAACTACTCCATTTCTTAAACCAAGGTTTTGCTATATCCATCATTCACCCAGAGTTACTGAGAGGATTAATAACCTAACCACTTGCTCTGTATGCTAAGCTCTTTGGAGGATAGGCTATGCAAATATAAAGTGATTGGGGAGTGGGCAGGATAATGGATGGTTCTCTCCTAGGCATCTAAGAAGCTTGTTCTCACCAGTACAGCGGTTGGACTACTTCTAGCGAACCACATTCAGTTCTACCATATATAGGAAGGATTGACAAACTGGAGCCTATCCAGAGAAAAGCAACCAAGATGAGTTAAGGGCTAGAGACCATACCATCCAAATATTAGATGAACAAACTAGGAAGTTTAACTGAAAAAGAGAAGACTGGGAGATGTGGGGAGGGAGACACAATTGTCTTCAAGTATCTAAACAGCTGTCATTTGTAAGAGCCATGTTCTTCTTGGTCCCAAAAGGCAGATTTAGTTACACAGAGGCAGGTTTTAGCCTGATGGACAGAAAAAAACTTACTAACAAGTAGAGCCGTCCAAATGTGAAATGAGATACTTTGAGAGATAGTGAGTTTCTGAGCTGCTGAAAAACTTCAAGTGGAAAACGACTGACCATGGATGTAATAATTAATGATGATGATGGCAATGATAACTAACATTTACATAGTAATATCATATCATAGACTTATATGTAATAATCATAGTACTTTAATATAATAATTAACATTTATATAGAATGTTAACTTTTGAAAAGTGCTTTACATTTCTTATTTCATTTGATGCTCATAGAAACCCTGGTGGTGAGTTCTATTATATTCTCATTTTACAGGTGAGGAAACTGTAGTAGACAGAGGGGAAATGACTTAACCAGAATTGTATAGCTAGTAAGCACATGAGAAAGGACTTGACCTCAGGTATTCCTGCCTCAAAGTCCAACATTCTATCCACTATACCACCTAATTGTAGAGGAAATTCCTGTTCAGTAACAGAATGCATTAGAAGACCTCTGTAGTTCCACAATTCAGCAAACTTCCATTCTGAATTCTCTGAAGTAACCAGACTGATTTTCTTACTTTAGGAAACTAGGTGTTGGGAATTGGCAGAAAAACAAATCTTTCTTTGGTTCACACTTTATATGTTAGAGAGATGCTGACTCCTGGGGTGTGGTAAACATAAGGCGCTGGGGAGGATCATGCTGGAACTCTTGTGAAACCGTTGAGCTTCCCCACCCAAGCACCAGGAAGAGAGAAAAATTAATTTTTTCCATGCCTCTCACACTCTACCTAAAAGTGCAAATTATTTCAAAACAAAAATTAAACTAAATTTGGCAGATTCAATGTCAAGAAGCAACTTCTTCACATAGTATTCAAAATCACTTTGTAAGAATTCACAGGAGCAGCTAGGTGGTGCAGTGGATAAAGCACAAGCCCTGGATTCAGGAGGACCTGAGTTCAAATCCAGCCTCAGACACTTGACACTTACTAGCTGTGTGACCCTGGGCAAGTCACTTAACCCTCATTGCTGCACCCCCCCCCAAAAAAAAAAAGAATTCATAGGAAAGAACCAATTTCATAGCTTGAGATTACTGTGTAAACTGAGGCACTAAGAGCACAATATTTTTGTTTCTGTGCCATGAACCCACTTCAACCAATCAAAATAGGTTAAGCTATGTATAGAAAGGAGGTGTGGCTCGAAAAAGTATGCTGGACAGCTCCTCCACATTTCCCATCTACTAAGATCTTGGCAAAACCTCAGACTCACAGAGAAGGCAAGACAGGAATTGAGCTACAATGTTCCAAGGAAGTTATTGGCTCTGTGACCCTAGCCAAAACTATTTAACTTCTCAGTGCTCTAGGCAACTCTCTAAGATTATAGGTTGCAGAGAAGGTCCTAGTTTGCATCAGTAGAAGAAATTTCCTCACAAAGGAATTTTCTCTGCAAATGAAATACCAGGTGTAGTCCTAATTATATGCATAAAAGAATTTGCAAGGTGTTATATAATATTATATATATATATATAACATATAATATATACATGTGTATAAGTATACATATATATGCATTTGGAGGAGACAAAATGCAGGTGAGAAAACACATTACATGCATATGAATTTTCATGATTGTTAGTAATCATATGACAGTGGCAACAGAAAGCCAAGTTACTAGGGTGAGAATGGAGCTGGGTGGGTGGATGGAGAACCTACCTAAAAGCAACAATCATCAATCATTAAAGGGCAAAGAAGTTAAGGGTTGAAGTGGGTAGGGAGATAAAAAGCCCCATGTCTCTGGGAATTGTAAATGGGACAGAAGCAAGATACTTATGTGAGACTTTGTTTTGGTATTTTTAGTAGGGCAGTGAGGGAACTGGAAAGGATGGCTTCAGTGACTTCAGGTGTGCCTCTAGACAAACAGGCTCTGGGTCAACCCAAATTGTAGCTATTCCTTGCCATCCATCAGCAACCAGCAGGGTCAGTATCAGATCAGGCCTTCACAGGGCATTTTTTTTTATCTGACCATATGAACAACTTGAGGAAACCCCATCACAGAGATCATATTGACATTCAGATGAAAATGGAACAACATATAGGCAGTCCTAAGCAATGAAAATGAACATTGCCCAGAAACTTCTGTTTAGATTATTTATAGAAGAGTTGGAGGGAGAAGCAATTCACAAGTGACGGATGTCATTTTCATGCTGACACTAACTCCAAGGTGAAAAGGATTTTGGCTCAAGGTAGGGACATTCTGGAACTAAGCTATGAGCTTCCTTTCCAAAGCAACCTCCTCCCCTGATCCTTCTATTTTCACCTTCCTCCAGACTGTGCAACATGATTAAACCCAGGGTCCTGAAGCTGTCAATCAATCAAACACGTGTTTATGAAGCATGTACTAAATGCCAGGTACTGTACTAAGTGTTCAGGATAAAAAGATGAAAATAGAACATTCCCTAACCTCAAGGATCTTGCATTCTAGAATCATTATATACGTTTGTATATAGTCAGTACTGTCCCACTTTCCATCTTTCCCTCAATTGTGTGTGTGTGTGTGTGTGTGTGTGTGTGTGTGTGTGTGTGTGTGTGGTCTCAGCTAAAACTAGCTGCAGCTTTGACTGGAAGGATTCAGGTATTTCCCTGGCAATAGCTGCTGCCAATATCTTTCTCTCCTTTTTTCTTGTCCTGCCATTGGGGATGGTGCCCTGAGTTGGATTTACCAGATCCCACAGACAACCCTGACAATGACCTTGAGGATCAGTTCTCAGTAGAACATGTTCCTTTGTGCTGCTTATCACCAGAAGTCAGGATAACTGAACTAATTTTATCCATGCTGGTCCCTTATAACAGTATCACCTTGATTCACTCTCTATTGCTCCAGGTTATTGGAGGATTTAATTCACATTCCTTTCACACTGCCTTACTCATATTGTTTTGGTTTTCATCCCAAGACTTAACCATTTACTAAAACAATCCAAAAGTATTTGAATATGCCAAGTCAAAATTAATTTCATATAAATATTTAGGACCCCCAAATTGCAGTAACCCCCCCCACAAAAAAAACCAACAAAATTACATATTATCTTTGTGGCCTAAGCCATTTAACTCCTTGTGTCTTAGTTCTCTTATCTGTAAAATGAATGGGTTGGCTTAAACAAACTTCAATAACTCTTCTAGCTTTAATTTCTCTGATTTTCTATAAAGTGTATACAATTGTGATTATGGATTTATCTCTCAGAATAGGGATACAACAATAATTAGTTGCTATTTACAATGAAGATATTTTAAAATTACATAAATATAACTTTGTTTTTTCACATTTTAACCAACAGGTGATACGAGTAATTCCTTTGTTTGATTAGCATTTCAATCATACTAATTGTTTTTAAATACAGAAATGATTGAAGACATCCTTTAATGCTAACTTTTCATGGCTCAAAGATGGGTAAGCAGATCTTAGAATTTCAGGATCCCAGAACTGAATCATTGACTTGCTATTGTTCAACCCAGAGAGACTGTGATTGCAAGTGCAAGCTGGGGTTTCATTTCATTCACCTAAATGGAGTCTTTGTGGCTTTGAAAGCAAACACACTCATAAATTGGGGTCAAGGACAAAGCAATGGGTAAGAGAAAAAAGGGGTGAGGATGGGTGATAGAAAAAAAGAGCAAGCTACTTAGTTAGCCTGACTCTCCCCAGGTATCTCATTCTGCCCTTCTAACTCCTTACTCCACAACGGGATTCTGAGCCTTTCTGTAACAACAGATGGAAAAGTAATTCATGAATACTTTTAGTATTTTAAATGATGAATTAGAACCATTTCATGGTTAATCAGGTCTATTTTAGAACAGTACTCTCTCTCCATTGGAATACGTTTCTGGTGGTTACACAGAACAGGCTGAAAACAAAAAGGACCTGAGGAAAAATCATGGTATGGTGAAAGAAGAACTAATGGCTCAAGAAGAGAGCCATAACCAGGTCAGGATAACTGGAACCAAAAGTGATTGTTGCTGTTGAGTTGTTTTCAGTCATCTCTGACTCTTTGTGGCTCCATTTGGGGGTTTACTGGCAAAGATTCTAGACTGGTTTGCCATTTCCTTCTCCAGATCATTTTACAGATGAGGAAACCGGGGCCAACATGGTTAATTGATTTACTCAAGGTCCCATATCTAGTAAATGTCTGAGGCCAGATTTAAATTCAGGTCCTCCTAACTTCAGACGCACCATTTTATCCATAGCTACCCCTTGGAACCAAAAGTTAATAGGCATTAACTGTACCATCCCTGGTGACTTTCTTCCCTTCTGTCCCTGTCTCATCCCATCTTCTACCTCACCAATACTTTAGGAACCGTGAGGTGTCCCATTGCATGCCCTCTCTCTCTGGTGATCACAGTCCTTTCAAGCTTCCCTCCTGCCTTCCCCTACTCTTGCATTCTGCCTCAAGCTCAAAAATTCCTTGGTAGGGATATGGCCAAACACTTACTTTCATGAGGCATATTTGAAAACTGGGCTTTCGTATAATATATTCTAAAGACCTCATTTGGACGACGTGAAAAAGAGAAACTCTTCAATGTGACAGTTCAACAATCATAGGAAGACATAAAAGGCCATGATAATTAGCACCAATAAACCCAATAGAGAATGTCATTTTTAAGGTCAAGCATTATTTTTTTAAAATGCTTCCTTCGAACATCCAGGAAATACATAAATTACCAAGAATAGCAACTGCATTTGGAAAACTATATTTGTCCCTTTGTGAATGATGCCTTCAAAAATCTGCCACTGACAAACTGTTTTAAAGAAATGATGCCTAACCAATTACTATCTGGGTAACAAGGACATGGAGCAACAGCACTTCTAGTCTGAAAAGCCAGGAAAACGACAGAAAGCAAGAGTCTACAGGCAGCCAAATAACAGATCAGTAATGAGCTGTTAGGAAAAAGAAAATGCATGCTGAGGCACAGTAGGAGACATTTGCAGTATGGAATAAAAGAAATTAGAAACTTATTTCCCCCGGAGTAAAAATTTGATTTCAACTCTGTAACCCAAGCTATTCAAAGTCTGAACAAGTTCTTCCAGTCACTGGTGGAATACCTGGTTCCTCACTCAGGTTCCTGAGGAGACAACCTGAATCAAGATGGAAAGCTGTGAGTATGAGATAGCCTGGACATTTATGAAAATACAAGGACTGATGCCATATATTGTTGGTTAAATCATTGAAATTAATAGACAAGGAATTTAATCTAACCTTCCTCCCTCAGAGAGACAGTGGTGCGTAATGGATAAAGAGTTAGTTGAGGGGGTCAGTGTGGTACAAAAACAAACATTCACTATCTCTGGCTCTGTGAGCCAGGAAGACCTTGTTTCAAATCCCTCTTCTGAAATACCACAGCTATGTAACCCTGGGTAAATCATTTAAAGTCAGTTCCTTTACGCAAATGCCTAAGACTATACCTTCCAAAACAAACTTTGTTTATGTGTATACAGGGGTATACTCGTAAATGTTTTACAAACAGCTTTTCAGGAAAAAAAATATTCCTGACATACTTTTAAATGAAATCTTCATTACTAACATTTCATCCATCACTTACTTAAGTTTCAACAATTAATAAAACAAAAATTAAACCCTGTTGTGTAGCCTTTTCTGATTTCTGAGATATAAATGCTCACACTGAAAATTTAACAATCCCAGTATGAGCTGGTTCCAACACACTCCTGGTAATGTCTATTGACATTTACCATATTAAAAATTAAAACATCTTAGCATTATTATGAAAATAGCTTTGACCTTGAGGGACCCTAAAAGGGTTTCAGGTACCCCCAAGAGTCCCAAAACCACACTTTGAAAATGGTTTCCATTTACAAACAAAATCACAACTCCATTAAAAAAAAGAAATGTTTTTTCTCATATATTTGGACTTTTCCAAGTAGACTTAATCCTCCCCTGAAACAGAAAGAAATAATACAGTTCCAAGAACATCAATTTCAGAGTCTGAAGACCTGGATTCAAATCCTGGTTCAGTTACTTACTACAAATTTGACCTTTAGTAAGTAGCTTCCTACCTCTGGGACTAGTTTCTTTATTTGTAAAATAGAGGGAGGGGCAGGGGTGGAAGAAAGGGACTAGATGATCTAGATAAGGGGCTCTCAGTGTTCTTTATTATTTGAACCTCTTTCTTTATTTTCCTCAGCACGACATGGAACTTTTATGAAATTGACCTGTATAAGAGCAGAGAGATATTGCATATAAATGTTTAAAAAAGCAGAAATAGTTGATATATATTTCACAGCCAATAATGCAATAAAAAGTCATTGGTTCAGGGACTACAAACAAAAAACACAGAAACAAATGGAGATTTAACAATGAAATCCTAAATAATCAGTGGGTCAAAGAATAAATCACAGAAACAAGACTGTCAAAGAAAATGATAATGGTTAAACAGTATACCAAAATTTCTGGGAGGCAGCTAAAACAGTTCTCAGGGGAAAAATCATATTTCTACAAACACGAATTAACAAAATAGAAAAAGAGAGGACTAATGAACTAGATGTACATTTTTAAACAATTAGAAAACCAAGAGATAAAAAAAAAAAACTAAAATAGGCCCCAAAGAGGAGGCACTAAAATTAGAGGAAACATAGATAAAATAGAACAACTTAAATAACTGGAGGAATATTAAACATAAAAATTACAATACTGGCAAAGTTAATGTATGCTTTTAATGCTATAGAAAATTACCAAGGATATACTTTAGAGAAATTGATAAAATAATTACAAAATTCATTTTAAAAAATATTAGAATATTTAGGGAAAATATGAAGGGAAATAGAGATTAAGGAAGAATAGTACTCCAGACCTCAAACTATATTATATATCAGTAGTCATCAAAACCATGTGATAAGGGGCAGCTAGGTGGCATAGTAGATAAAGCACTGGCCTTGGATTCAGGAGGACCTGAGTTCAAAACTGGCCTCAGACACTTAACACTTACTAGCTGTGTGACCCTGGGCAAGTCACTTAACCCCAATTGCCTCTCTAAAAAAAAAAAAGACACACACACAAACATATACACAAATATCTACTGCAGATATATATGATGCTTAATATATAATCTCATTTAGTCTTCCCAAAACATTATTTGGATATTATAATTATTGATATACCCATTTTACAAAAATAAAACTGAGTTCATTGTTTCATCAGTGACCTCAAACCAATAAAAGGCAGAGTCAAGATTTAAATAGTCCTTTTACATCTCCAAGACCAATCTTTTTTTCATTATAAAACAATGCTCTAATACTGGAAATCAATGATTGCTTCTATCTTACATGAAAGACAGAGCTGTAAGTGCAAGGCATATTGAAACCATTATAATGGCTCTGAAAGGGATTTTCTGACTATTGAATTGGTTCTAGGCAGATATCTATGACCAACTAAGAAAGTAGAAAAAACTTTGTAAAGGTAATGGCAGAATTCATCTGGGGACCCTTTGGCTTATGGGAATATATGACGCCCTCCTTGACAAAGTGGTGATGGATTCAAGATGTAGAATGAGATATATTTTTGGATGTGGCCAATGGGGAAATTAGTTTTGCTCAACTATGCATTTTTGATGTAAGGTATTTATTCTTTTCTTTCTTTTTGGTTTTCAATTGTTGATGGGGATCGGAGGAAAAGAAAATGAATGTTTATTAATTTTTAAAAGATCCTATGGGGGCAGCTAGGTGGAGCAGTGGATAAAGAACTGGCCCTGGATTCGGGAGGACCTGAGTTCAATTCCAGCCTCAGACACTTGACACTTACTAGCTGTGTGACCCTAGCAAGTCACTTAACCCTCACTGCTCCATCCCCCACCAAAAAAAAAAAAAAGATCCTATGGTTTCCTTCCCTTGGGAGTATAGACTTCTCCTGGCTGATGGTTTCTAGCTTAGAAATAAGAACAAAATGTTAGTAAATGAGCTTTCCAACATGGCATAGTACAGAACCAAAAATTACAGGATACAAGCAAAAAGGCATAAAAGAATCTGTATTTTATGAGCCAAGATTTGCAAAGGACATTGCCAAAACCTGTATCATTACTTTTACCCAATAGCTTGGTCTTTGAATAGTTAATAGTTTCTCGTTCTAAATTGATAAAAGCAAATTTCAACTTAATATGAAGAAAACTTCTAGAAATTATAGCTGTCCTAAAATAGAACAGAATATAGCAAGATACTCTTTACTGAGGGGAGAGGGGGGTTCGTCAAGCACTGACCACTTCAAGGGATATTATAGAGGGTATCCTTGTTCTTTTGGGCCTTGGTTAGATGACTACTTATACCTTTTCTAATTCTAAGATTCCAGGATTCTAAGCAGAGATCTTGGCATTTATCTTATACCGAGTTGCAAAAAAGTTGTGAAGGGGCTTTAGAGTTGACAGAGAGATGGGAAATATTTGCAAGGTCAGCTCATTGGGCCAGGAAGGAAAAAAAAAACATTATTTCATGCATTTTGTCTTGGGAAAAGAATGTCAGTCATATCTATTTCTATTATAGTTTAGAGGAAAATGAAAAACTGAGGAACACTTAAACCCAATAAACTTAGAGGTGAATCTGAGGGCTTTTGCTCTCCTTCAGTCCCTAAAGAGTTTGAGATTAAGCTCAGAGGGCCTTGTTTATTTTCTATCTGTCTGACTATGTCTCTGTCTCTCCATTTCCTTTCTATTCTTTCTCTCCCCCTCCACCTGCTTCTCACTCTCAGATAGGAGTTTCTTGTCTCAGAAGAACATTCCTATACATTTGAGGTAAAGTATGTTTACTGATCTGGTATACCTTGCCACAGATAATTTATTTGCTAATTGTAACCTTTGCATCTGTTCCCTCTTCTCCATTTGTATATGTAAACCTCAGTTTATGGCCTCTTTATGAACCTTAATTGATGGCCTCAGTTGTACCATATGAAAAAAGGAAGTTACATTATATGAAAACTAAGTTCCCTTCTACCTCTAAATCCAATAATACTATAACCTCTTATGGTATTCCTTTGGGAAAAAAGGAATGTAAAATTATTAATGATACAAAAATAAAATGGATGTTAATTACATTAGGAAAAGCTTAGTTTAAGGACAAATATGAGAGCCCATTTTACCAATAATCATAAATTAGCACAAGTTATTCAAAATAACAAATTTAGACGTGGAGTAAACCTAAGAAGTCATGTGGTCCAAATCATACCTAAAAAAATTTCTTCTATAACATCCAACAGGTGGTCTATGAGCCTTTGAATACCTCCATTGAAAGTGAACCCATTGCCTCCTGAGGAAGCTTGTTTCACTTTTGCATGACTCTACTTATTAGAAAAAAAACATTTTTCTATCAAATCTAAATTGGCTTCTTTGTGGCCTCTATCCACTAGTCCTAGGGGGTCAAATAGAACAAACATAATATTTCTATATTTTTGCACCTTCATATACTTGTAGACAGCTATCATGTGTCCCCTAATATATTCTAGTGGGGCGGCTAGGTGGTGCAGTGGATAGAGCACTGGCCCTGGAGTCAGGAGTACCTGAGTTCAAATCCGGCCTCAGACACTTAACACTTACTAGCTATGTGACCCTGGGCAAGTCACTTAACCCCAATTGCCTCACTAAAAAAATAAATAAATAAAAATTAAAAAAAAATAATATATTCTAGAAATTTTTCAGGAATTAAAATCAAACTCACTGGCCTATAATATAAAGACTCCATTTTCTTTTCTATTTCTGAAAATTATGACATTTTCCTTCTCTAAGTTTGTTCCCCATTTTCCGTGGTCTTTCCAAAATAACTGACCCTAACTTAACTATCACACCTCCCAATTCTTTCAATACTCTAAGATATAATTCATCAGAGAATGGTGACAAACTCATTCAGGGTAGCTATGTATACTTTTACTATCTCCTAATTTCTCTTGGATAACTTGAATAGGAACTATTTTTTACTGTGGTCCTTTCCAGTTCAAAAAATCTTTCTTCCTGTCAAAATAAGACTTGAGTAGTACTCCCTTTTCTCCATCATTACTTATCATCATGTCAGTAATCTGGTGGTATTTTCCCTTATTTTGTCCTCTTCTTCTTCCTAATATAGCTAAAACAAGCAGATAATTCTTAGCTCTCCTTCCCAACCTCAGCTAATTTGGGGATTTAGCACTCCTGATACTTGAGTACTATGCTAGGTGCTTACATTCTTCTTTTGTTACCTACCCTTACTTCTATCTTCTAGGCATGGTTTTTAAATTTTGAGCTGGTTGGTGAATTCCATGAACATCCACTATATCAGTGATTCTGCAAATTTGCTGCTGTGGGGGGGGCGGGCAGCTAGGTGGCCCAGTGGATAAAGCACAGGCCCTGGATTCAGGAGGACCTGAGTTCAAATCCAGCCTCAGACATTTAACACTTACTAGCTGTATGACCCTGGGCAAGTCACTTAACTCTCATTGCCCCCCCAAAAAAGGAAAAAAAATTGCTGCTGGGCACTACCATTTGTTTCAGAGTAATGCACCAAATGAAATCCCTTTTAAGTTTTCCAAAAGATGCAAAGGATTCAATCAATATTCAATTCAATCAATAATCAAAACACTTCAAACAAAATTTTAAAACATCACAGAACATTTAAAATGAAATACCATCCCTGGAAAACTTTGCTGTATCACCTACTTCTAGCTGAAGTATTTTATATTAAAATTTACCTTTAAAAAAATCAACAGTAAGATAACATCTTTAACCCCCAAGCTAGAAACAATGTCACTAAAGAACCTCGGGAGAAGGGGCCATGTAGGATGGCAAAAACAAATGCAACCCAACTCATAATGAGAACCAATTTATTTTATTAAAAACATATGGCAGGGGCAGTTAGGTGGTGGATAAAGCACTGACCCTGGATTCAGGGGAACTTGAGTTCAAATGCGGCCTCAGACATTTGACACTTACTAGCTGTGTGACCCTGGGCAAGTCACTTAACCCTCATTGTCCTGCAAAAACAAAAAAACAAAACAAAACAAAACTAACAACAACAACAACAACCAAAAAAAATAAATAAATAAAACATATGGAGGATTGGCATTACAGATCCTGTACAAAGAGTATGGGTTTTTAAAGAGAGGTTTTAGAACTTTCTAATATGATTGCTTTCCTTTGTAATCCTATGTATTTTAATCATTTTTTTTCTGATGGTGGCTAAATATGCTTCACCAGACTGAAGGGGTTCAAGTTATAAGAGAGGTTAAGAACTCCAGGTACAAGTAAATGCTACAGTACTTAGGCAACTAGATAACATAGTGGATAGAGGGCTGGATTTAATCAGGAAGGCCTGAGTTCAAATCTTGTCCCAGAGTTCAACTTCTGTGTGATACTAGACAACTTATTTAACTTCTCTTGGTTTCAATTTCCTCATCTATAAATGGGGATAATAATAGCACCAATTTCACAGGATTGTTGTGAGGATCAAATGAGATAATATATGTTAAGTGCTCCATAAATGTGTGTATATGTATATATATATATTCTCTCTCTCTCTCTCTCTCTCTCTCTCTCTCTCTCTCTCTCTCTATATATATATATATATATATATATATATATATATATATATATATATATATATATATGTATTCCAATTTATAAGACTTAGAGCCATTCCCCAGTAGATAATTGGGCAAGGTATACAAATAGGCAATTTTAAAAAAATGCAAACTATCAAAAACAATATGAAAATGTGCTCTAAATCACTAATGCTTAGGGAAATGCAGGTTAAAACAACTTTAAGGTTCAACCTCACATCTATAAGGCTGGCAAAAATGACAAATGTTGGGGGAGCTCTAGGGAAATAGGCACATTAGTGTACTTTTTTGTGGATCCAAGAACTGGTCTAGTCATTCTGAAAATCAATATAGAAGTTTGATAAAAAATTACTAAAATTTGCATGTCTTTTGACCCAGCAATAGCACTACTAAGCCTATACCACAAAGAGATAAAAGAAAGAGGAAAAGGACCTACATGTGAAAAATATTAAAAGTATCTCTTAGCAGCTAAAAATCAAAATCTAAGGCCAGGGAAGGGGTAGGGTGAGGTGAGAAGTGTCCTCGTATTAGAGAATGACTAAACAAATTATTTGATATAAATATGAAAGAATATTGTGCCATAAGATGACAAAATGGATGATTTCAGAGTCAATTGGGAAAAATTCTGTAACTGGTATAGAGCAAAGTGAACAAAACTCACTTTTTTGTAGAACAATTTATGTAATAATTCCAACATTATAAAGTAATACAAGTTTGAAAGACTGACCAACAAAATAATAAACACAAAGTCCAAAAGACCGAAGAAGAAACACACCTCTCACTTCCTGCCAGAGAGGTGATGAACTTAAAATGCAGGAAGTGACATGCATTTTTGGGTATGTCCAATGTACATATTTGTTTTGCTGATCCATGTATATTTGTAATAAGGATTTTTTTTAAAAAATTAATCAATTGGATGGGGAAAAGAGGAGTCAGGAATGATAAAACTGATAAGAAAAAAAATGCTAAATGGTAGCTGTTATTCTTGATTTTTTTTAAGGAAAGGTAAAAGTGAGAGAACAAGGAAACATTTACTTTCCTCATCTCCTTTTTCTAATTTTTCCCTTTCTCTCTACTATTCCTCACAAAGGTATGGAAATTTGAGAGGATGATACTGGACTGAACCATGAGATGCTGAACTAATCTGGCCTAAACAAGGGAGATTGCTTTGAACTGAGCAAATTAAGGTTAACAAATGAGTTAGCACAGGTGCTTAATGAATTCTTGTTAATTGATTGAAGCTAGTCTTGAGAGCTTAATTGAAGTGGGAAGTCAACCTATGGAAGCAATTCATATATAGCAGAGTCCCAGACCCAATTTCAAAGTCTGTCTTTTTTATACTTCCCTTTCCTTCTCCCTTTCAGAGCCCTCTCCTAGTGTTCCCCAGAATTTCAGGGTCTTTATGCTGCCTCTACTCTCACAGTCCAAAGTCCACAACTCTACACAAACCTGCTTTCCTTTCTAAAATTTTTTTCCTCTTCTTTACCTCAATCAAACTCCAAATTATTAAGTCAAGATTATGTGATTAAAGTTATTCATATTAAAGTACAAATGAGGCCTATCATTTCCTGAGGCCAATGATATTTTTAATGAACCTGTTAATTTGTGGGGATAATTTAATCATTAGACCACAGATTTAGAGTCGGAAAGAGCTAGAGGTCATCTATGAATCTTCCTGTGTCCCTTCTCCATGTCTGGCTATCAACAACTCCTCTTTGGGTAGACATCGCCCTTATCTAATTTGCCAGGAAGTTTAGAACATATTTTCATATAGACTTTTATAGTGGCATGGAGATAACCCAGACTCTTGAAAACTAAGCCTGTAGGGCATAGTCTTTGGCAGGTCCTACTGAGCTGGAAAAACTTCAAATTAATGACTTCTCAAAGGGCCAGCCTCACTAAGTTTGACTGGCTCATTAATAGGTCCCCCAGCAATCCACTTTTTTTCTCTTTCTGCTCTCTCCCCCTTATCCTTCCAGATGAATAAAATTCATGCACTCAGCTTTATAGCCATACCCTCTTCACTCCTCTCTTCCTATTTACAACTGGAGCTTAATGAAAACAAAGCCAATCATCACCTGGGGAAGAGAGTGACAGGTTGGCTGAACACACTGTAAACATGAATCACAAATAGCCTATGTATATCAATTACAAATTAGTAGATGCAGAGGACCTTCTCTATATGCCCTTTATGTAAATGCCCTTGTTCTTTTCCGTCTCCTCCTTAGTCCAAGTACAAAACATTCATCTGAGGAGAGAATCTGGCCTATTGGGTTTACTGAATCAGTTGCTTTATCTCAAATCTGAACTCATTCTCTTACAGAAACAAAAACAACACGAAACTGTGCAGGAAGTAAGAATTATAGAAAACCCCAGGAAGACTGTTTAGGAACAAAAATGATTTCAGCAGAGTAAAAATCTCTAAGAAAGATGGAGTATGAATTCATGGTTACTAGTATCTATTTTAAGAAACACCATTCCTGGACACCACCTCTCTCCACAGGGTATTTTCAGGTCATTACAGAGAAATCTTTCTAGTGTCAACTAGATAGTTCTGTTTTTGTTTTTTTTCCCTCATGGCTAACCCCTGGACCAGAATTACTGACTATAAACAAGGAAGAACAAGTACTACATTCATTAATAAGAGTCCTTTTATAATCTGTTGTTGAGTCATTTCACTCGTGTCTGACTCTATGTGACCCCATTTGGGGTTTTCTTGGCAAAGATACTGGAGTCATTTGTCATTTCCTTCTCCAGCTCCTTTTACAGATGAGGAAACTGAAGAAAACAGGGTTAAGTGACTTGCCCAGGGTCACATAGCTAGTAACTGTCTGAGGCCACAATTGAATTCATGAAGTTGAGTCTTCCTGACTCCAGGACCAGCACTCTATCCACTTGTGCCACCTAGCTGCTCACATTTATACAATGCTTTAAGGTTTACAAAGTCTATAGTCTATTGCAAAGGATAATCTCTTTTCTTTTTCAATTAAATGCAGCAAATATTTATCACTGTTAAGTTGTTATTATGTGTCAGACTGATCACTGTTGGGGAATAATAAAAATAATAAAAATGTGATGATAATAAATAAATAAATACTTAGCATTTATATAGTATTTTAAGGTTTATACTTTATAATTATTATTTCATTTTATCCTCAATGACTCAGGGAGGTAGGTGCTAATATTATTCCCATTTTAAACATGAAGAAACAGAGGCAGACTTAGGTTAAAGTGCCCAGGGTCACACAGCTGGTATGTACCACAAATGGGATTTGAATTTAATTCTTCCTGACTCCAGGGCCAGTGTTCTATCCATTGAACCACCTATCTTCAATCTCTCAAGAGTTTCTGTTCTACTGGGGGTGGGGGCAAAACAGCATGTAAACTGAAAGAAAATAAATACAAAGCCATTTCTGGCAGCAGGGGAGACAGCTAACAACTGGGTGGATGAGTAAGGTACTCTTGTAAAGGAGATGGTATAAGAGTTGATCTTTTATGACAGTTAGAGATTTGCAGAAGCAGAGATGAAGAGGGCTGGGATTCCAGGCATGAGTAAACATTTGGGCAAAGGTATGAAGGAGGAGAATTTTATGCAATAAATGGGGAATAGTAAGTACTCCTATTTCACTGTAATATAGTGTGTAGGAGTGGGTGAGAATAACATGTAACAGTCTAGAAAGATGGGTTGGAAGCTGATTGAGAAAGGCTTTAAATACCAGAGTTAGTTTGCATAAATAAATTCCTATATCTTATTTAAAATTTTAGTAATATGAAAATGTTGACTGAGCTGGGTCCCTGCAAGGAAATGTAGATATGAAACTCAATATTCTCTTTCTACCAAATGCTAAAACCTATAGTTTTCATATAATAAGTCAACCAAATATATATTATATATTATAATATATTAATTAATAATATATTGTCTTATATATTATATAATGATATAAATATATAACCAACCAAAAATTGTTATAGTTAAAAATGAAAAACAAACATAACCCTTAATTAATGAATCTGCTAATAATTCTTCCCCTTTAGTCTTAATATGAAATCTATAACACAAAAAGTTATAGATTGATACATACTTTATGTATTTTGCTTGTTTAAAGATGTGTATATCTACCCATATCGTCTATTATCTAATGAAATAATTTGTGGAGAGGTAGTATATGGGAGCTTGATTTGCTTTTATAATTATAATCTGCAAAGTCATGCTTGCCCTGCTGCTTATCAATTAATAGCCAGTGGCGTGAAAGGAAAGTATAAGTAACGTCAACATTTGTTCATGGGATTTATTACTCTTGAACAATTTTTAAAAGGTCAGTGCCATTAATGGGCCTGGGCTGTGACTGCTACTAGGTAAGTCTACATTATTTTTTTAATATGATTAGTCAAGTTGAAGCTGATAGTTTAATGCTGGAGATATTATTCAACAACAAAGGATTACATTAGGTCTATATATGCATGGAATTATAAATGCAAAAGGGACCTTAGAGTTGACCTATAGTCCCATGCTATTATTTAATAGACCAAGAAAACCAAGGTTCAGAGGCATGATATGATTTGCCCACAATCACATTGCTAAGTTAGTCATAAAGTTGAACACTGGAAAAATATTTAATATCACTAACAACAAATAATTATAAAATAGGAACATTTGAGGTTCTATTTTATATCCATAAAATTCACAAAAACAATATAAGGTACTCTGTTGGCAATATTGTCTAGAAATATATATACTCATTCATTGCTGTTAAAATTTTGCAGAAACTATATATGTAGGGGCGGCTAGGTGGTGCAGTGGATAGAGCACCGGCCCTGGAGTCAGGAGTACCTGAGTTCAAATTTGGCCTCAAACACTTAACACTTACTAGCTGTGTGACCCTGGGCAAGTCACTTAACCCCAATTGCCTCACTGAAAAAAAATGAAACTATATATGTGTATGTATGTATGTATGTGTGTGTGTGTGTGTGTATATAGTGTATATGTGTGTTATATGTAGTGTATGTATATAAATAGATATAGGTATAAATATAGTGGAGGGAAAACCAGTAGTAGGATAATAAAAGTTTCACAAATACTCATACCTTTTGCTTCAACAATTCTATTGTTGAGAGTATAACCTGAAAGTATTATAAAACAAATGAAAAAAATTCAAATATTTAAATAATGGTAAATGTCTAAAGCAATATTTGAATTTACTTCCTAATTTTAAAAAGTTACACATGTACACACACAGAATATATATATATATATATATATATATATATATACATACACACATAAACACATACACACAGAATATATATGTGTGTGTATGTGTTTGTATACATAAATATGTTTGTATTAATTAATTAATTAATCTTATATATGTGATACTTTACAGAATCCTATCATGTCTATGTGTGTGTATACACATACACACACAAATTCTCTAATATTCCAGTAGAATCTCATTCCAAGAAGTCTCTTGTTTCTTTCAATATTTGCTCCTTGGACCTATGAAAAATGCAATCCACCTACAGAGAAAGAGCTGATGGTATCTGAATACAGATTAGAGCATATTTTTTTGTTATTCCATTATCTGAAGTTTTGTTTTTTGTCTGTTTTCACAACTTGGCTAATGTGGAAATGTTTTGCATGACTACTAATATATAATCTATATTGATTTGCTTGAGTTTTTTGCGGGGGAGGGAGGGAGGAAGAGGATTAGGAACACAAAGTTTTAAAATTGCTGTCAAATTTTTTATATGTGATTTGGAACAATAAAAATTCTAAAGAAAAAAGAAAAAAACACAAACATAAAAAAGAAGCCAATGTGGGATCATCTATTTCAGTCAGCATTGTATCTCGACTGAATGCCGTGGTAAGTAAACCTCCTTTTGGTGAATATTTTTTTTAATTGCTTCTTGGAAGGTGCTGTCCATAGCATAATTGATATATGCTATATTCCCTAAGAGGAAAGATTTTCCCTCTCAGTTATCAGGCTACATATAATGCATTTATACATGTGTATATATGTGTGCATACATGTATGTATGTGTATATACATGTATATACACATGTGTGTGAAATGTGTATTATTTACATACACTATTCTATCTAGCTGCCATACTATATATGAGACATTGACAAGAAATCAGGTTTCGCCAGATTCATTTGTTATTTTGGATTTATGCCTTCTCATAGGAATATGGTACTTGTACTAGCCACAGATGACATTTTCAATGTTCTAAAGTCAGATGTCTTCTCTCTCTCTATATATATATATCTCTGTTATAATAACCTTCAAATGTGGAGAAAGAAAAGTGAACAATGAGGTTTCTAGAGCACAGGAAAGGAAGTCCACCAACTTTGAAACTATGCATGCCTTCAGTCTTAACCTAAATAATTTCCCTCTGTTAAAGTAGAGCAGCTTCGAGCAAGGTCATAAGAACTAGTGCAAAGACTTGCTGTGAGCAATTCACTGTTAACACTCTCCTGGGAACTAAGGGTAAAACACACTCTAATCCATCACACAGTCATTAGGTAGGGTGGGTGGTCCATTGTAGAGAGGTTCAGTGTCATCTCCCAGACGAGAAAGGATAACAGATGGGAGAAAGACAGCTAGCTAAAATCCCTAAGCAGACTCTTCTGGTCATAGCCTATTCATGATAGAATAACACTATCAGTTGGATGATAAATTATAAGCTTTATTGTGTACTATCTGTGTGAACTGAGATGAATCATGACCTTTCTGGGTCTCAGTTTCCTCTCCTGTAAATTGATGGAGTTGAACTAGATGACGTAGTCTTCTCACAGCCCACTTTGCTCCATCTTCTCAACAGTTAATCCTGCCTCAGCTTTCTTATACTTTGGGTTTTTGTCACCTCTCCCCATGACTATTATAGTCACCTCCTGATTAGTATCCCTGCCTCCTACCACTCCCTCTCCAATTCATCCTTCACACACCTGCCAAATTGATATGACAACAGGACTCTTCAGCTTCCTTCAACACTGAGTTCAAGGTTCACCTGCTAGAGGAAGCTTATCCTAATCCTTCTACTTCCTAATGTTGTCCCCTCCCCGCCTCCATCTCACTTAATTAGTCCCAACCAGGAAGAACAATTCTGATAATTCCATACTAGAGAGCCCTCATTACCCTTATATCTGTACATGGTGTTTACTCATGCTCTCTGAAAGCTGGAACTGTTTGCTTTTGTCTTGGTTTTTCCAAAGCCTAGCACAGTGCCTGGCACATACCATGGTCTTAATAAACATTTGTTGAATGAATTGCATGTTGAGCTCCATGCCATTCTTTCTCGATCTCCTGTTGCTGTGATCTCTACAGTTTCATTCTCTTAATGGAAATAAGCTTGTTTTAGGGAACATCTTGAAACTCAAAAATTATTACTTTCATAAGGCATGAAGAGAAGGTATGTGCACAATGGAAAAAAAATGGCTAACCAGAGGGCAAGCCTGAAAAGGAAAGTGTAGGTGAAGAGAGAATGATAGTTTAATTATAAAAGGGGAGCTGAATTGGTTCACAGGAAAAGGTTCCTCAGTTTAATAGTACTTATATTCTTATTTTCTCCTAAAGAGAACATACTGCAATGTGGCATTTTGTATAATGTTTCCTTCTCTAAAATTCTATCTCGCTTTTGTCAACTCAGTGTCAGTGAAACCAAACCTTTGTGTTTTTGTCTCACTGCAAGGAAGGAAAAGGCAGAGGGAGGGATAAGTCTCCCGGAATGGAACATGATGCTAATCTAGTCACATTAGACAGGACTTTTGTGGACCAGGCTACTGTAACTTTGGAAAGTTTTCTCTACTTTCCTCATGAGGCCCTTCATAGATTTATTACTACAAGTGAATGTTATATAGGGCCTGGTTGGACAAGGTAACTGAGGATATATGTTCTGGAGAAGAGGAGACTTAGGGGAGATATACATAAGGAACACTTAAAGAATGGAAGAGGATTAGATTCATCCTGCATCCCTCCACAGGGCATGACAAGGAGCAATGAATGAGAGGGAGGAGAATCTGGGATCAATATTAAGGAGAAGTTAACCATAGAACCGGTCAATATGCAATAGGATGTCTCACAATATTCTAAACCTGCCATCACCAGAGTTTAAGAGGTTGGATGATCACTTGCTGTCAGTGTTTAAGAGGGCATTTACTCACACAGTGGGTTGGATTAAGTGACATTCCAATTGAATTTGAAATCTCAGATTCCAGGAAGTCTGTCCTTTCCTTTAATTTTTGTCGCTTGGAGGCTGCTGCCCATAACATAATTGTAAGGGTTGGGGGAGATCTTTCTTTTTGGGAAGCATATAGCCTAGATTGTCCCAAGTTCAATGATATCACATACTATTGCTCTGGGTATGTGCATGTGCATTGGATTGATGGGTGTGGAGTGGGAGAACAAGGAAACCCCAAACCAGAGATGATGACGTGGAAAGGTCATAATAAATAAGGCTGCAATGCAAGGCATTTCCCCCCCAAAGGCTAAAAGAGAAGTGAGCAAATTATTACGATTGCTTACAGTGACATTCTTTTACCTATAAGGCAATTAATGAACTAGAACTATGAACGTTGACTTTAATATACTAAATGGAATTTATAAAATAATAAAACATTATTTATAATGTAATAAAAAGAATGGAACTTTTAATATAATAATGTGAATATACTATAGAATGTTATAGTTTAGAATACAAGAGTAGTGTTATAGTATTATAACCAGAATATAACACTAAACTTATATTCCCATCACATAACATCACTTAAATCTAAGTTGAAATTTTTTTAAAAACACCACCATAAATGATCGTTGTTTTTACCATAATTTGCCTCAACAAATTCTTACTCCAGTGCCTCATTGTGACATTGAAGTAACCCCAGATTCTCAAAGGTCATGCCAGAGGAGCACAAATTCTCATAAATTCTACCATGCCAGAAGGGTTTCAAGTAAGATTCCAGCCACAAATGGTATCTGCTTTCTGAGGACCAGCCTGGCTCATTACAGAGATGCTCATCACCAGTAAATAGGGCATTTAGTGATGAGCTCTTTGGCCATGGCAACACGCACACACACAAAGCATAAATTTAAGGTCCTAAGATCTGTGTAACCCCCTTCTGCTTCTGCAATGACAGTGGAAAAGGGCGATTTGGGTGCTTAAGTATCACATAGCTTTTAGACAATCTATAAACATTAATTTAACTGTTGGTATTCTAAAAGTGAGATTCTTGTCCAATGATCAGCAAGTACAAATAATACAGAACTGAATCATATTAATGTTGGCATTCTCACTATAAACAAATCAAGAAGACAAAAACTAAATGGAAGAATGGTACACAGGATCTCCTACGAGAGGTAAATAAAGGAGTTGGCCACAAATCACTTCCTGGTACATTCCAATATTGCAGTGTACATAACTAGTTGCAAAAAGACCACCGTGAATATAATAGCTTATATGCCAATGTCTATTGCAGAGAATGAAGAGGTAGAGAAATTAAAGAAAGAACTTGATAAGACCTTCCTAATGAATGAAGAATGCCTAGCATACAGATTATGAAATGCCAATGAATGGATAAACAACAGAACTCATTCATCAGCATATGTATGTGCAAACAAATTGTAATGCATTAGGGCCAGAATCAAAGAAGGGGAGAAGAGGAGACTAGAATGCCATCAAGATATTGCAAAATTATTTTTGCTCAACTGGTATCTTCACAAAGTCCAGAAAAAGGTTAGGTGAATGAATATCAGAGATGGGGTGGAGCAGATTAAAATATTGTGAGCTTCAAATGGTTGAAAGGACCCTCAAAGGTCCCCTTAGCAATGAAACTGATACAGTTAATATCTGAAGCTGATGAGGCACCAGCACCAAGGATCAGAAGCACAACATGATGCTAGCTAAGGAGCAACTTGCCCGCACCCAGAAGTTAACTTGGTGGGGATTCTGTAAAGCAAAAAAAAAAAAGCATTCTCAGGGCCAGGAGGTATACTTAGGACACACATATTCTCCATGAGTTTATGCCAATATCTTTTGAGCTTATACTCTCCAGGGACTTTGTGTATATATAGGAGGGAAAGTACACTCTGAATTGGCGGGATGGGATAATATTTTATAACCACCACTTTCAGTTTGAGATCATTCTCCCCAAGCACTAAATATGTGCAGAAAGGAGAATGTACTGTGGTTTGAGGGGATGGTTTTGGGTTGCTGGGTTTTTTGTTTATTTTTGTTTTGTTTCCTTTCTTTCTTTCTTTCTTTCTTTCTTTCCTTCCTTCCTTCCTTCCTTCCTTCCTTCCTTCCTTCCTTCCTTCCTTCCTTCCTTCCTTCCTTCCTTCCTTCCTTCCTTCCTTCCTTTCTTCTTTCTTTCTTTCTTCTTTTTTGCAGGGCAATGAGGGTTGTGACTTGCCCAGGGTTATACAGCTAGTAAGTGTCAAGTGTCTGAGGCCGAATTTGAACTCAGGTCCTCCTGAATCCAGGGCCAGCGCTTTATCCACTGTGCCACCTAGCTGCCCCTTAAGGGGATGTTTTAATAACTTCTGTCCTTACCATACCTTCTCAATAAAGAGGTTTTTTAAATAAAATTTAATTGATATCTATAG
The DNA here is from genome assembly GCF_019393635.1 of Dromiciops gliroides. NCBI lineage: Eukaryota > Metazoa > Chordata > Mammalia > Microbiotheria > Microbiotheriidae > Dromiciops > Dromiciops gliroides. The sequence goes on along the minus strand of NC_057864.1, from coordinate 366,010,477 downwards.
GCTGATTAATATGGGGAAGGTATTAACTGGTTAAATGATATTAGAGGAACACACTGGATGGGGGCTCATGAGTACTAATACAAGACTCCCCCCCAACCCTTCAGAGTTATCCCTAGAATCCTGAGAAGTGAAGTAGTAAGTTGCCTCTGGGGAGACCAACAGGCCAGTGCAAATGGGAGTTGAGAGTCATTCAAAAAAGGATACTACATTTGTATCAAGGATCACCTACCAGTTGATTGGGACTTGACAATATTTCTCAGAGCCTTACCTGATGGATTTCTAAGCCTCTTCCTACCAGTGTACTTTCTTCAACAGTAATCCTTGGGAATCTCAAGAAGACAGAGCATCTGTCTAGAATATTGGCATTCTTTCTTTTTCACCTCTGCTCCCCCTTCCTAACCTTCTCAGTGATCTTAAAGCTTCAAGAAAAATGGGGAACTTTACATGATGTTTTTGAAGGCAATTTGGGGACTTTTATCAAACAAACAAAATTGGTTGTCATGAAATGAACTAGACAAAGACCAAATGTTCAATGGAGGTCAAATATAAATATCAGTTTCATGGTTCAACAAAATGAACCAAAAGAAAGAAGAGCATAGATGATTCATGTAGTGACGCTGGGAAAAATAGCAAGAGAATTCTGAAAGGAAATTGAGGAAAATTGCAAGTTTAGATATGGAAGATGAGATTATAAATAGATAAACAATAACTGAAAAATGTAGGAAGTAAGTTTAGGAAGGATGAATCTATGAAACAAAGGAATAAATAATATGGGCTCCTTGAAAAGAAATCTACACACTCAAACTGTCTTATTTAGCACAGCACTGGGAACTCAGAAAACATGAGATGAGAGTAAAGAAAAGCCATCCTATGGCTAAGCTCTGTGAGGGCCCATTCCTGTGGGTATTCTCAAACAAAAAGCCTTATCAAATCCATTGGAAATTGTGCCTGAGAAAGAAATCAGAATCAGCCTTTTTCAGAAAAACCAACAGGGAAAATAAAGAGCCAACATTTCAAAAAGTCATTATGGCAGCAACTCTAATCTTCTTAGTCCTTTATGCCTGTGTCAACTTTGAGATATTAGTCTCTGGTGTTTTTTCACCCTTTCTTATGGCCATATGCCAATGGGCTCTGACTGTCTAAACCACAAAGACCCAACAGGAAATATGTAAAATAAAAATTAGGCTTTAACATTATGAAGTGGTTGCTAATTATTTTGAAGGATTTTCTACATAGGAAGAAGTATTCCATTTTCCCCAACAATATAAGAAATTAGGCTTAAGAAAATATTAGCAAAAGTTTCTTGAATATTAGCAATCTTTGACAAGAAAACACCTTTCAACTGCAAAATTACTTTAAACTCTTTCTTAGAAAGTGAATTCACAATTCATTGCTCAAACATCCAAATGGCTCTCTTATCTCATGGATTAGGATATTTTCACTGCATGAAGATCATAACCCATCAATGGCTGTCTCCACTATGCAACCTTGTCTATGTTCTCCCAAAAATTTGACACAAGGAATTCATCCAAGGCCCTGGGCTTTCCTCAGTTTCTCCTGAGAGTGAATTTTTCCCCTCCCGGGGTAGGACTTGCATCTCATTTCCACAGGCTTTGAGTAATTATGGTCAATTCCACATCATGAAAACAAGACATGAAAAGACATCAGAGAAGGACTTTAGAGGAGAATATTAGGTATACACAAGGTTAATTAGAAGTTATGTGAAGTTACAAACCTTCCCCGGGGTAGGAACTTAGTATATGAAACAAATTTATTTTTTTTAAATTAGTAATAACAATGACATGTTAAACATTGCTTATTCTATACTTCAGACACTTCTCTTTGAAATGCTCCAGGCTTTTCACAGTTGTTTTGAAAGAAAAGTTTGATGACACTAACATAAGCACATTAAATTCAGACAAGTTGAAATTCATTGAGATGTACACAGTCAAAAAACACCATTCCTGATGAGGATTATGTGACTAAAATATATTCTAGAGCTTCATATTCTTAACCTCCAATGGTGAAAAGATAACCTGTATTTTTTCAGACATTTCTCTGAAAAAATAGGGAAAACTCTGAAGACACTACCTTCAGTAAGAAGAGAAGTGAGGATTTCCTTTTTGTAAAATCATCACATAATAGAAATTCTCTCAATGGAAAAGACATAACTATGAAATTTAACCCAAAAAATTCTATATTGCTTTGCTTTGGGCACAATATTGGCAGGCCTCCTATCTGGTGGTGATGTTAGTACAGAGTAACTGTTCACCCCATGAGCTTGTTCTAACTTTGACACATACTGTGCTGTCTGCACATTTGCCAAGTCTCAACACATGTGCCAAGTCTTAGCTTCATAGCTGATAGTCAGGGATGCATGGAATATTGAAGATTATTAAATCTATATGTAAACAGAGGCTGATACTGCACCGTTCAGTGTGTGGGAGTCATAAAAATACCTATATGAATTATCATTAATATGGTTCCATTTGTCAAAAGGAGTTGGCTTTTTCATTGAGTTCTTTAGACAAGTGACTTATCTAAACATGCAATGGAAAAAAGGAGGTGTTAAGAAAAACCTCATTGGAAAGATAATATTTTTTACCATTGTTAAGGATCAGCAGCTGTTTGATGTTGAACCTAACATTTTATTCTTAACACTTCATTATGTTTGTAAATACTGTATTAGATTATCGAACTTAAACGTAGTGTCAAGGTCAAGGAATGCTGATTGAGTGAGAAGTGCCTTACAACACAAGAGCATATTTCCATTTGATCATCAGCTCTAAGATATGTTTATCCAGAGCCATTTGAGTAACTGTTAAAAGAGCTATTTTATACCCTATAAAAGTAAACTTGAAAATGGAAAATATATTAGAAAAATGCTCAAACTTTTAATAGATGCATTCATATTACTCGAAAGGTGTTTAATAAATAAATTCATGCTACTGAATAGGCTTTTTTTCCTTCTGTCATTAAACAATTGCCACTTTCATAATTTCTTTAAATAATAACTATAACTGCATTTTATTTCAACAATTTTAAATGCTATTATTAATTAGTAGATGATAATCTGTCATTCGAACAGTATATACATAGAACTTTATACATTTTTTCTACTTAGCCAGCTAAAGAAACCATGATGATTATGCCATTCTCTAAAAGAATGTCTAAAACTGAAGTCATGGGAGCAGATAGATGGCACAGTGGATAAAGCACCAGCCCTGGATTCAGGAGGACCTGAGTTCAAATCCAGCCTCCGACACTTGACACTTATTAGCTGTGTGACCTTGGGCAAGTCACTTAACCCTCAATTGCCCCGCCCCCCCCAAAAAAGGTGCACTCATTATCTGTTTCCTCCCCCAAACCTTCCACTTTTCCTAACTTCCTTATTACTTCCAAAGATGTCACCATCCTTCCAATTGCCTAGGCTCACAACCTAAAGTCATCTTTTATTAATGCCTGTTTTCCATCCCCTATATCTAATATGTTTCCGATGTCTGTTGATTTTCTATATGTAACATCTCTCATTTATGTCCTCTTCTCTCTCTACCACCAGTCCCTGTCCCTTCTGTCAGTTCTACCCTGGACTACTTCAATAGCCTTTTGGTTAGCATCCCTGCCTCAAATCTCCCTCCACTCCAGTCCATCCTTCATAGTTACCAATTAATTGCTGAAAATTGATTTTCCTATAAGGCAGGTCTGACTATTTTACTCCCCACTTGATAATCCCATTCAATAAACTCCAGTGGCTCACCAGTTTATCCTGTAAATATCTTATTTGTCCATTGCTATTTGCATATGAGCTTTTTGAGGAAAGAGACAGTTTTTTGCCCTTTTTTGTATCCTTCATACTTAGCAGAATGCCTGACACACATATAGTAGTCATATGATAAATGCTTACTGACTGACTGATACAGATTTATATTTTTAATTGATCAGTCAAGTCAGCTTTTCGAAAGCTAACTCATTATATTTCACATTGAGATAATGCTTTAGGTTTATAAAACCTATTTTTGACCATAGCCCTGTGAAGAAAGAAGGTAGTGTAAGCATCATTATCCCTATTTTACATGTAAGCAACTAGAAATCAAAGAGATCAAGTTACTTGTTCAGAATCAAACAGCTAATAAGGATTAGAGCTAGAATTCAAACCCTGATTTTCTGACCACAAGATAAGAAATCCTGCTACTATGGTGTGAATCATTTTCTTTTCTTTTCTTTTTCTTTTTGCTATCACAATTTAATGTGTGTAATTTTAAGCCAACTTTAAATTACCTTCTAAGGAGGAGAAGAGGACAGCTAGGTGGCTCAGTGGATAAAGTGCCCAGTCTGAAGTCAGGAAAACTCATTTTCGTGAATTCAAATCTGGCCTCAGACACTTACTAGCTATGTGACCCTGAGCAAGTCACTTAACTCTGCCTCAGTCCCTTCATCTGTAAAATAAGCTAGAGAAGGAAATGGCAAACTACTCCAAGTATCTTTCCTACGAAAACCCCAAATGGTGTCACAAAGAGTCAGACAGGACTGAAATAAGTCAATAACAAAAAAGGAAAAGAATATTTACAATCTATCCATCCATTTAAAAAAAAATCCATAGGTTTGCTGCTCAATAATGGGGGAATCTAGGCTATTCCAGTTTTCTTCCACTCTCATCTATCAACTTCCTCGGGATGTCAGGACCAATTTAAGTGTCACAAGGATGACCTCCTAGCATGAATAATTCCTTAATAGAAAAAAAAATACTGGTGCACAAAACCACACCAAAATTGAATCAAACACACTTGAGGCAATTTCTTAATTGGTATGGAATTCAGAATAAGAACAAACAAATGTGCTCCTTACAATAAAGGTAACACGTTTTATTTATATAGCTTTTAAGATTTCCAAAGCTTTTTCTTCACAACAACCCTATAAGTTAGTTAGGACAAGTATTATAATACATTGCAAATACACACATAAATATATGTATATATACACATATAAATATCTGTCTGTGGATATATACACACATATTATATGTAATATGTATACACACATACTGCGGCAAGTTGCCAAACTGAGCTGATGAAAGCAGTTCTCACAAAAAGAGTCCCCTATACAAGTGCAATCATAGACCCAACTTAAAAAAACTCTATATAGGCACATAAAAGGTCAATATGAGTGCATATAGTGTTTTTCTTTGTTTGCTTGATTGGACTTGTTCTTTCATTTCTATAAAGAGTTCTTGTTTGCAACTTCTACCACTGTGTGGGTGTGTGTGGATCAATACCTTTTCTGCATCTTAAAATAATAGAAAGTTATCAGGGAAACTGCTAATTCATGTGGCTTTTCATAGTAAGTGTTAGATTTTGGCAAGTGATAGTGAAATAATACTAGACATACACGTTTTCAGCAAGTCAACCAAGAACTTTGTTTTGGGCCCTTGCACACAGTTGCTTAATAAAGTCTTGCTGAATCAAAATTAATTGGAATTTAGCCAGTTTGTTATAGGTAGTAAGCTCTCTTTGCTTTAAAAAAATTGAAAATAAATTGGGAAAAAAAGATCAGCACTCCATTGCCCATTAGGGCAATTATTATTATTATAATAATTCAATTATGAATGCAGTTCTTTGCAGCTAGGTTGTGCAATGGATAGAACGCTGAGCTTAGAATCAGAAAGATTCATGTTGCCAAGTTCAAATTTGAACTCAGACACTTAGCTGTGTAACCCTGGGCAACTCACTTGACCCCCTGTTTACCTCAGTTTCCTCATCTGTAAAATGAGCTGAAGAAGCAAATGGCAAACCACTCCAATATATTTGCTAGAAAACCCCAAATGGGGACATGAAGTGTCAGACACAGCTAAGAGCACTGGGCTTAGAATTAGGAAGACTCATTCTTATGAGTTCAAATCCAGCCTCAGACAATATCCTTGCCAAGAAATCCCTCTCCAAAATGGGGCCACAAAAAGTTGAACACGACTGAAATAATGCAACAACAATAACAACCTTTGTATTAAGGAGAGACCCAACACAGAGAGGGACAAGTAGGGTTATATTGAGTCTTTCCCAAACCCACTAATTCAAGTGCTCTTAATTATTTCCTATTTATCCTATATATAGCTTGTGTGTGTGTGTGTGTGTGTGTGTGTGTGTGTAACATTTGTATATTGTCTCCTTCATTAAATTATAAGTTCTTTGAGGGCAGGGATTGTCTTTTGTCTCATTTTTAATCCCCAGCTCTTAGCACAGTGTTCAGTGCTTAACAAATGCTTATGGATTGATTGAGTACCCAAAGTGGAGAAATTTAGGGGGTAAAGTGGGTAGAGAGTCAGAGAAAGGAAAAGCTGGGGATGAAAGCAAACTTAGAAAGCTTCACAACCTTTCCTAGTATTAAATGTATTTATTTTTAAATTAGTTGTGGATCAAAAAAAGACTGAATAAAATGATACTTTTGTCATGGGTGGCTGAAACTGGGTGGTATGGTGGTTAGAGTGCTAGACTTTGAGTCAGAAAGACTTCAATTCAAATCTTACTTCTAATACTTCTTAGTTATAATACCCAGGGCAAGTCAATTAGCTTTCAATGAACTCATCTATAAAATGACAGGGTTGGACTTAACCTCTAAGGAAGGTTCCTTCCAGCTCTCAATCTATTATCCTGTGGAATCATGAAACGTTGTTCTTCTTTGCATGAAAATTATGTTTGGTTTCTTTAAAAAAAAAAAAGGAAGAAAAAAAGAGAATAGGTTTTATTATAAAGGGGTTTTGTTCACCTTTAGAATTCCCCTTTAGAATCTGATGTGCCACACTTTACATCACACTGAAATACCACTCCATTAAAGCATCAAATGTGACTAAAGTTTGTACTTCCTTACTTCAAAAGGACCTGGATTTCTTTTGTATAGGCACTCCCTCCACCAATGTAGATTGCAGCCCCTCTACGCTTGATAGTCTTCATGAGTAGCCATGGCTCAAAAAAATCCCTCACTTGGCCGCCAGCCCTCAGGTGAGGCTGAGCGTTTTTCCATTTAGCTGAGAACCACCTCAGGACAAGCAGACAAGTGCTTCCCTGTGTCGTCCTCTAAACCTTTCCAGTTTGCAAGGGCCTGTCAGATGTCAGGCTCTGCTGGCTCAGTCCTTAAGAGCCCGGGGTCTCCTCCACATCATTGAGATGCCTCATAGGGGGACCTGAGTGGAGGAAAGCTTATATGTAAATAATGGATGTATCTCATTACAACAGGATATCCTATGACTATTGCTGGCCTATCATAACCCCAGTCCATCTAATGCTTTATGTCAAGTCTAATCCATTTTTCTGGCTTGCTGGATCAAGTGCAAACCTTCTTCCTGACTTTTAAGGTCTTCCTTAATCCATTCCCATCCTTCCTGTCTAACCTTATACCAGCTGCTACTGCTCCATACACAGCCTGTAGTCATGAAGAATGGTGCACTGTCCCCTGCACCTACTATGAGCATTACTCCCTTTTCACACTGGCTCAACCAATAAATAAATCAACAGGCATTTTTCAAGAACTCATTTATGTGCCATGCACCGTGCTAGCTTTAAAGGGACTAACACAAAAGTAAAGCAGTCTCTGACCTCAAAGGGCTTATAGTCAAATAGGGGATGCAGCCTATACACCTGGTAGGCAAATACAATACTTGCAAAGAAATAATGTTCTAAGGGAAGGCACTGAGAGCTGGGGATTAGGAAGAAGGGAAGAAACCAGGAAATGCTGCCTGCAGAAAGTAGCAATTGAACTGAGTCTGGAAGGTAACAGGGATCATAAGAGATAGAGGTATGGAGAATCCTGGTATGAGGGACAGTCAATGTGAAGACAAGAAGATGGGAGCTATTTCTGTTTTTCTTCTTGTCTTAAATTCTAAATTTCAAGGGAAGAAGTGACTGGGAAATAGACATTTTGTATTTGGTTATCTGGTTATAAAAGGAAGAGAATTTTGTTTCTAAGACTACATAAATATAACATTTAAAATATGTATATACATAAACAGAAACATGCTAGAAATTCAGAATAAAGTTAAATATCATATTTATCATTAGGACAGCTAGGTAGCACAATGGATAGAGTGCCAGGACTGGAATAAGGAAGACACGAATTCAAATCTGGCTGCAGACACTAGCAGACACTACAAAAGGCACTTAACTCCATTTGCCTCAGTTTCCTGATCTATAAAATTAGCTGGAGAAGAAAATGGCAAACCATTCCAGTATCTCTGCCAGAGGGGGTCATGAAGAGTCAGACACAACTGAAAAATAAGTAAACAACAAATAATCGTATTTGTATTTTGAAAAAAGAATGCAGACCATAGATCTTGAAGCAGTTATGAGATTTCAGTATATGACATTCCCATATGTGCCTTACTCTTCTCAATCCTATTTTATTTTTGAACACTATTCAATTGTTGCTGTTTTGGTACATTTCATTTGAGCAGAATTGAGTCCTCAGAAATGGACTATCAGACTGAGAAAACTATAACCTAGGAACTAAGAATTTTTTTTTTACTTTAACATTTTTTGTTGTTTTTTGGTTTTTGTTTTTTCCGGTTTTTTTGCAGGGCAATGGGGGATAAGTGACTTGCTAGGGTCACACAGCTAGTTAAGTGTCAAGTGTCTGAGGTTGGATTTGAACTCAGGTCCTCCTGAATCCAAGGCCAGTGCTTTATCCACTGCGCCACCTAGCTTCCCCCACTTTAACATTTTTAAATGGGTTTTGAATTAAAAATGTAAAAATTATTCTTAGCTCATTGGGTACAAAAACAGACAGATCTGGCCCTCTTACTGACCCCTGACAAGATAAATAGTAGGAAAAAAATAGAGATTTCTAGCCTTGGGGAGACATAATAGCTGTCTTCAGGTTTGAGAGGTTGTCACATGAAAGAAGAATTGGACTCTTACTTTGTGCCTATATCCCTTAGAGTCCAGTGTAGGTGCTAAGTTCTTATAGATTTACTAATTCTGCTTGGCCCCAAAACAAGAACCAATGAGGTAGAACCTGAGCAAGTTTCAGCTCAATATAATGAATTTTACCACTAATTAGTAGTGTTCAAATGATGAAATTGACTGCCTCAGGAGCCCCAGTAAGTAACTGCATTCAGATAAAGACTGGACAACTAAAGCTATTTGTTGGAATTTGTGTTGGGGGTGAGAGATGGAGAAATTCACACTTCATATTGAAGTAGGACCAGATGATATCCTAAAGATTCCTTTCAACTCTGAGATTCTACGACTCTAAAACCTATTGGCCTTCCCAGAATCCTTTGGCATAGGTAGATTTGTCATCTAGAATATGTAGTCTCTAGAGATAGAGCCAAAATCCCCAAAGCTCAGCTACTGGGTCTTTAATACATAGGCCATAAAAATGAAACAACCTCTGGTGGTGAGAAGATAAGGTACATAAAATGGTAGTTCACTTATTTAAAGTCAGTGCTCCCCTCCCCAACTACTACAAGCAAGGGGAAAATGGAAGTTTGTCACTGTCCTTGTGCTTCTTATGAAATTTCAACTGTTTTGCTACGTCAAAAGGGATTCACTGGTTATAACCGTGCAAAACCCTACCCACACCTTCCATCCAAATAATCAATCCCCCACTCATCCAGTCTTCTCCCCCCAATCCATATACATTGCCAATATACACATATGCATGCATATATGCATTGTATGTGTGTGTGTGTATGTATACATGCACACACACGTGTGTACACATATATGTTTATATCATCATTATGTAGTCCACAACTAACCAAAGGTCATCCATGTAGCCTCTCTGAGGATGAATGATGCCATTTCAATGTGAATAGCCCCTGTCTAGAATATGTTTGCTTATTTAGATAGCTTGTTTAGTGACATGTACTGGAACTCCTATGGGAAATTCAGGGCATGAAGGAACAAGAAAATGATGAAGATGAGGAGTCACATTAAGAGATATCATAGGGCATCTAGGTGGCACCGTGGATAAAGCACCAGCCCAGGATTCAGGAGGACCTGAGTTCAAATCAGGCCTCAGACACTTGTCACTTACTAGCTGTGTGACCCTGGGCAAGTCACTTGACCCTCATTGCCCTGCAAAAAAGAAAAAAAAAGAGATATCATAAACTTGGAGAGGTGGCTTAACTCTCACACCAGGCCAGGAAAATGGGGGAGGTGGAGGAACACTAAAAAGGCAAAAAGTTTTCAAGCCATATACTTATAGTAAAACAAGTGACCAATTGAAAAACATTTTCCACATTTATGATTTAGTAGGGATAAATAATTATAGCTTTACATAAATATATATGAGATTGGTCAATGTCGGTTAACAAGTATTTATTAAGTCGATAAACATTTATTAAGTACCTACTACGTGCCAGGTACAAGTGCTAAGCACCAAGGATATAAGTATGAAAAAGAAAAGATTGGCTCTGTCCTCAAGAAACTTAATAGGAAAAGATAGCACACAAAAGGAAACTGAAAAGTGGGAGAGGGGTTAGAGAGATAGAAAACCCAAAAGCATGTAGTTGGGTGGGAAAGGAAGCACTATCTGGCTTGTGTGCTCTCCTTACATGAAGGCATGGGGAGATTTTTTTTATCCAACGTCTAATCAGAGGTAGATGCTACTGATGAGGTGTGAGAACCAAGACTGATTCAATCTTGTAGGATGATGCTAGGTTGCCCATCTAGCTAGCTCATGGCAGGTAGTGAAATTCAGGCAGCACAGGACTGAAATAATCTCACAGTGTTCCAATTCACCTGTAAACACACACACACACACACACACACACACACACAAAAACCCTTAAAATAACTAGTTGTTTATCAGAACCCCAGGAAAAGGAAATGAATTTGCACGAGTATTTTTGCTCTAAAAAATAGCTATGAAACTTAACTGCATTATTGTTTTGGGAAAAGAAGAGCTTTCTACCTATCTCAGGGAACAATCTTTTCTTCTGAATTGGGAGAAAGTTGGTATCCTTGACCTTTCACAGTTTCTGTGAAAGGGTTGTTGTGCAGCTTAAATGAGATTTTATATGTGAATTCCTGGGAAAGCTGGAAGGTATTATCAAATGTGATATTATTTTAAGAAATAAAATTTTGGCTTTATGGAACCCTTGGGAAATGAATACTCTAACCAGCTAATTTTTTAATCCTTTGAAACAAAAACAAAAAAAAACATTACTTTAATTATTTGAGTGTGCAAATCTCTCTGAAATGTATAACACACTGTCATACCTTCTTAACTTATTCTACACATAAGAATTTTTTTGATGACTTTAGATCTTCCCTAGAATTCCTGAGGTTCAACTTCCGTTGTAATGTCTGGGCCAAAACCACTTCTGGTACAAAATAATGCACATGGAGAGAAACCATTCATTTATTTTCTTGAAAGGTGAGGCATCTCCCTCCTTCTCTGACCCCCAAAACATACATGCATACTCCTAGTTCTAGGGAAGTGAGGAAGTTCCTCATTGGGCAGATTCTCCTTATGGAGCTAGAACTCTTTATCCTCCGAATCAAAAGGGATCACATGCATTGCATCCATCTATCAGAGTCATCTTGTCATCTGACCTTCTGCTATCCTACTTCTCTCCATCTGAAAATGAAGCTTCTAGATCAGATCTCCAGAAATCATGGCCCCAGTTCCTGGGACAGTTCATCCCCATCAGAATTATTGCCCTAGGGATTAGGAATCTTGATTGATGAGTGAGTGCAAACTCACTCAATCCATCAAGATCTAGCCAGCCCAGCCCAGACTGTGTTTCAAATCCTATCCAGCCATCCATTTGGGACATCCTTCCATCTGCCCTATCCTGCCTTGACATGTTCCCTATCCCTATCTACTTCCCACTCTGGGAATAGTAATCAAATCAGTACTACCGATGTTCCTTGAAAGGCTATGTATATTGGCCTTACATAAACTTAGCATCTTTATGACTCACTAGGTCACCACTGTCCACCTTTCTTACTTGTGTCATTTCCTCCACTTAGCATGTAAGTTCCTCAAGGACAGGGACTATCTCACTTTTGTATTTCTATTTTCATTGCTTACCCCAGGTCTTAGCCATTCACCGGCTCACTGTGATGGAGATATTCCCATCTGACAGTGGGAAGAAATTGAAGAATTCTGAATTCTAATCTACTGTTCTCCCATGACATAATTATTCCACTTTGTCCACAGGAGCCCCTCTTTCTCTTTCTAATTTACTGTTTCTTACATGTTAGGGGCTTCAAAACTAGATAATAAGTTTATTGAGGGTCAGCTAGCAGATAGAACTCAGGTGCAGCAGTGGATAGAGCTCTAGCTCCAGAGTCAGGAGGATGTGAGTTCAAATCTCAGATACTTAATAGCTGTGTGACCCTGGGCAAGTCACTTAACCCCAATTGCCTCAAACATCTGGAGCCCATCTTGAGTTGTCCTGATGTATATCTTGCTATTGGACCTAGATGGCTTTGGAGAAGAGAGTGTGAGTATGGTGACTTTGCACAGCTCTCCCTCACTTAAATCCAAGTCACTGCAAGTCATGATATTACCTCCTGATGTCATTGTCCTCTTCAAGAATGAAGGACAGTCATCAGCTAGTAAGTGTCAAGTGTCTAACTTCCATGACTACTCATGTATAACTTATTTTGAATAGCTTGAGTTCTTGTGAGTGGGGGGTGGGAATGGAGAGGGGAAGAGAAGTTGGAACACAAAGTTTTAAAAAAAAATTTGTTAAATTTTTTTTTTTACATATATTTTGGAAAGTAAAATTCTATTAAAAAAAAGAATGAAGGACAAAGAACAACACGAAGTTTATTCGAACTGTATACAAATTAAGGGAAAAGGCACTCTAAATGAGGGCCTGAGGGCCCTTCCAATGGGTAAAGGGCATAAACCACATTCAGACTTTGTGACATCTAAATTAGCTGCTGGAAGTCCTTATTTGCTTAAATCTAGTTTTTGGTTTTGTTACAAATAGGTGAAGTTACATGATATCTAGTTTTGCATAGGTGAAGTATTACTATTATTGAGTAGCTTTTAAGCATTTTTGAGAACTCTTATCTAACTTGAGCATAAGTAAGGGAAAATGCTTTATCTAGATTTTAGCACTTTTTCCATGAACTTTTTCTTTAATGACCCCATCCTTTTGAAGGACTTACTTTAACAATTTGTTCAATTTTTTCCCATGGCAGATTACTTTTAGAGGTGGTCATGAATTGCTCTGACAATTTTGGCTTAAGTAGGTAAAACTATGATATATTTTTAAAGTGGAAGGGGAAAAACACTTCAACACTATTCTACTATGCTCAATGTCTCATAACCTGGTTTTTTAAATAATTCACATAAGAAGAATAAAAAATAATAATGACAATAGCTAACATACACTGAGGTGTATGTAGAACTCTTTAAAGTGTAGAAAGTACTTTACATATGTCTCATTTGAGACTCACAACAACCTTATGAGCTAAAGAATATTATTATCCGCATTTTATAGATGAGGAAACAGAATGAAAGAAGTTTAGTGACTTGCCTAGAGTTATACAGCTAGTAAATGTCTGAGGAAGGATTTTTAACTACAGTCTTCTGACTCCAAGTTTATATACTCTACCCACTGTGCCTCAGAATATCTGAAAACTGTACCCAAACTGTGTATATGTTCTCCATTGCTGGTGATCACTCACTTAAAAAGTTAATTAGGAATCTAATTATTCAGTGCTATACCAATTAAATTACCAAATATTTATTTTATTTAGCCATAAAAATAATAAAATTGAAAAAAAAGAAAAAAAGAAGAAAAAAATTACAAAACTAATTCAGAAGAACAAAAGGTCAAAATTATCAAAAGAATTAATAAAAAAATGTAAAGGAAGGAGGTCTAGCAGTGTCAGATCTTAAACTATATCATAAAGTAATAATTATCACAACTATCTGGTACTTGCTACAAAATAGAATGGAATACAAAATACAGTAGTAAATTATTATAGTAACTTTGTGTTTGATACATGTAACATTTTAAGTTTTCTTCATAAAAATTCACTGTTTGGTAAAAAATTTTTAGGAAAACTAGAAAGCAGTCTGTCAGAAACTAGATACAGACCAACACCTTATACTGTATACCAAGATAAGGTCAAAATGGATTCATGACCTAGACATAAAGAGAGATAAAAGTAATTTAGAAGAACAAGGAACATATTACCTAACAGATTTATGAATAGGAGAATTTATAAAGAAACAAGAGATAAAGAGCATTGTGATATGTAAAATGCATAATTTTGATTACATTAAATTAGAATGGTTTTGTACAAAGCAGCCAAGATTAGAAGGAAAGCATAAAACCTAGAGGGTTGGGGGTGGTGTTTGTCTCAAATATATAGAGAACTTTGTCAAATTGACAAATGGTGATAGGATATGAACAGACAATTTGGAGAGGAAGCATGAAGTATACCAGGACAGCTAGGTGGCGCAGTGATAGAGTGCCAGGCCTGAAGTCAAGATTTATCTTCCTAAATTCAAATCTGGCCTCAGACACTTACCAAATATATAACCCTGGGCAAGTCACAACTCTGATTGCCTCAGTTTCTTCAACTTTAAATGAGCTGGAGAAGGAAATGGTAAACCACTCTAATGATTTTGCCAAGAAAACCTCAAATTGGGTCACGAAGACTTGGACACAACTGAAAAAGAGTTCATTTCCAGAAGGCGGAAGTAGGGAAGTGTTCCTGAAGAAAGCAGCATTGAAGTTAGTGGAAAGAAGACTAGACTAGAATCAGAAGACCATTAAATTTGGAACCAGAAGATATAAATTCAAATTTCACCTCTGCTAATTACTACCTCCGTGACCTTGGCCAAGTAACTCAACCACTCTATACCTCAATGTGTTCATCTCTAAAATGAGGAAGTTGGACTAGCTGCAATCTAAAATCTTTTTCATCTCTAGTTCTATCATCTTTTGCATTCTGGATTGCTCATTTGCTAGCTTTGTCACTAAACCTCTCTGAGGTTAAGTTCCTCAGCTATTAAGTGGGGATGTTAAGTTCCTCAGCTGTTAGATGTACTACCTCTCTCATAACCACCGTTGCCTGGAAAGTGTTTTGTTATTCTTAAAGCATTATATAAATGTTAATTATTGTTGTTACTGTTAATTATCACTGTTATTATTTCAACAGGAATTGCTAAGGGATGAAGGAGAGATGGATTCTTCGAGTTATAATCAATTATAATCATGTATCCCTAGTCAACAATCTAAGATGTAAAGTATATGCACTTTTAGGAGCATTATTTTTATTTCCACTATGTATAAGTAAAGGTTCTAAGAATAAGGCAAACAGATTTACAATTAAGTCATGCTTTATACAAGTTCTTCAAAAGATATGTCTTTTTTAAGTGAGGCAATTGGGGTTAAGTGACTTGCCCAGGGTCACACAGCTAGTAAGTGTTAAGTGTCTGAGGCTGGATTTGAACTCAGGTACTCCTGACTCCAGGGTGGTTGCTCTATCCACTGCGCCACCTAGCTGCCCCAAAAGATATGTCTTTATCTAAGAGACATGTAACATGAATCACCTTGAAGTCCTTGAAAGGAAAATAGATTCAAGAGATCATAGGGTAACTCAAGGTCTGGGAGGGTTATTGCAGGCCATATAGTCCTAATTAAGGTACTGTAGATGTGGGCTCTATGGGGTGATTCAGGAAGACTCACACCTCTGGTGTGA
Source organism: Dromiciops gliroides (assembly GCF_019393635.1). Lineage (NCBI taxonomy): Eukaryota > Metazoa > Chordata > Mammalia > Microbiotheria > Microbiotheriidae > Dromiciops > Dromiciops gliroides. The sequence continues at coordinate 365,994,809 of NC_057864.1, read as the reverse complement.
AGGCTTGAAGAGCCTTTTTCAGAGGTGCTCATCCACCTTTGGGGTCTACCTTTCATCCAACTCTCACTTATGGTTCCAAGAAGATATAGCATATGTATCAGCCACACCCTGTTAAATCATCTCAACAGAGTGGCTAAACCAGCTTGAGGGTAACCAACAGGCCTCAAACTGGTTGGTGAGTTAGAGGGATTTCTACTCCAAGTAAATAAAGACTTAACCCTGCAGAGTTGGAGGAAGAGAACAATGTTTTCCAGTGGCCATGAAGGCAGTTGAAGCAGGGACTGTGGAGCACTTAGAGATTGGTCAGACACCAAAGATGCTAAAGTAATCCACTTCATCCCAGGCCATCGACAGTCATCTTGACTTTTGTCTTGCCTCTGGACTTCGATCATTCTGGAAGAGAGAGTGAGGCTGATGACTGTGAAACTCTACCGCACTTAAATCCAACTGACACACAAGTCAAGATGTCATTTGTAATGTCATTGGTCCTCTTCAGAAATGAAGGATAAATAACAACTGTAGGAATGTGGCTAAGTTTTAATGATTGTTGACATATTTGCATTGGAAAACTCAAAGGATTTGGGGAATCGGGGATAAAAAATACTATAGTGGCTCAGACACACATAACTCTAGGAACCTTCTTTAGCAGATGCCCCTGAAATATATTTGGGGAATTAAGCAAGAACAATGAAAGCTTTCTAAACCTAAATCAAATAGTGGATATACATCAAGAAATGTAGCAAGAGGAAGGAGTTCAAAATTCAGTCTTAATCTAAGCCTGGGATGCACAATACTTGGTTTGGGGCATTTAGGTAGGTGTGGTGGCTTGGAGCCTAGTCTGCCTACAAAGTCATCAGAGTATCATTGGAGAGAAATTTGTACTGTCTTCTAGCAGACTTGAGCCAAAATGGCAATCAGGTGCTCTGAGGTGATGAAATCCAGATGCTGCTAGCAGAGAAAAGTTTCATATCTCTGAGACCAATGAAATCACACAATCAAAAGATCATTGTAATACCATCTAGCAACAACCAAGTGAGAGCAGTAAGGAGAAATAGTCAGCAGAGACTACCTGGCATATAAGAGTAGGAGGGAGGAAGGCTTTGAAATCACCAGAAGAAACTTATATGCATATAGCCCCATAGGTATGACTCTTGATAGATAGATAGATAGATAGATAGATAGATAGATAGATAGATAGATAGATAGATAGATAGATAGATACACACACACACACGTATATAACTACAAGGGTTCCCTAAGGTACTTGATTTTTTCTAGTGTTGGAATCTTTTCCTCTTGGAAATATCTTCAAAACTGAAATTGATTCCTTTGCCTCTAGCACAAATTTCCACTGTATCTATTTGTTCAAGTCTGTTTTCCTTTCCTGCCTTCATCATGTTAAGTGCTATTCCCAGTCCCTCATCTTGGCAAGATGGCACAGTTCAAATGTAGTACTGTCACTGATAAAAATAGAGTACCGTAGAAATACTGGCAGATCTGTTTATTGCATATATGCTTGGGGAAAATATAAGAAAATCATTTCCAATTTTTACATATATAGGAAATTAGGAAATGGGTCTTGATCTGGATCTTGAAAAACAGGTAGGATGGGAAGGATCCTTATCATAAGACTGCCGTTATGCTTTGCCTCTTCAGAGGCTCATATATGATGTTGAACTTGGGGCACTGATGTGAAAGCATCACTTTGCTTTGAATAATCCAACTTGGCAGCACATGAAACACAAATCTCAAAGTACTTGGTGGAGTACGATTTAAAACCATACATCGCTAAGGTTGACATTTTAGCTACAGTATCAGAAAACCATTAATGTTCTTCCCACAGTACACTATCCCTATTTTCTATACTGCCCAACTCTCTGGAAAAGTTATGGAAGGTTGAATGCTCAAGGAACAATATTTAGTTTTAATTGTTTTTTTTCTGCTATTGCTTTTTCTAGCATTTTTGCTGAAAGTGACTTTTGTGGGCCTTTCAACTGTGGCAAATAACTTCTGTGTCACCAGTGAAAAATTAGTCTGACAGGAATGAGGATTTTCAGGAGTTCCCAAAACACAGCTGGTCACTAACTTGAGAAAATCTTATGTGCCAGTGCGAAAAACACTGGATTCATTTCTACATCCTTCACTTGACACCGCCATCCTCTAATATGTTAAACAATCCCATGGTATATAACATATGTCCTTAGAGTTATGATAGCAATAGTAACTCATTCTCAATTAAATAGAAAGTTCATTGTAGAATAACTTCAAATCTATCAGAATTAAGATATAAGTCCATTTTCATTTCACTTGGGCTTTTAAATAATTGTTCTTGTCATGTTCACTAATTATCACTTAGTTGTATTTAAACAAGGGATTTGCAACACTGAACACCAACAAGTTTCATTTTTGAATGTGTACTGAAACACTGCTAAATTATGTTATCATAAAAAGACATTTCTACCAGCCGACTTTCTGGGACTATTAACGCAGCTTGACAGAACAATAAGGTTTAACATCAAGGTTCATTTCTGATCTATTTAAAATAAAAACCTAGTAGCAAAGGCCTTGGGTGCTAGTTTAAACGATAAACATAATAAAATGAGCAAAATTAATATTTGTGGCCCCTTCCTTCACTCTCCATCTTTGAAAATTCTTGTTAATGGATTTTCTCTTTCTTTTTCCCTCCTTCCCTCTCTCTTTCTCCTGCCCCATATATAGTGAGGCTGGTGACTGCATAGCCCTTCCTCACTTAAATCCAATTCATTGCAAGTCAAGACATCACCTCCTTGATATCATGATCCTTTTCAAAAATGAAGGGCAAACAACAAACAACATTCTGTGAGTAACAGCTGTCCCACTGGGGACCCAACTGTACAGGATTAGAAAAAATCTATCATATTAAAGTAAAGTTTTCCCCAAAAATGTGTTTAAGTTATGAGACCCCCTTGTTAAGAATCCTTGCTCGTGGGGAACTCTAGTTCAGAAGAAATCATAAATACCTTTTAGGAGCATGATAAATATTTGTTGGTTGGTCACCATAATGTTTATGGCAAAGCTAACTAACACTCTAATTCCCCCTCCTCCGTATAGATTGGATCACCTATCCAGTCATGGAAAGAATGAATGAATGAATGAATGAATGAATGAATGAATGAATGAATGAATAGTATTTAGTAAATTTAGTCATTTAGAGATAGCAGAATGGCATTATGTTAGACTTGGAATTATTAAGACCTGAGTTTAAAATCTGCCTCAGATACTTAACCATTGACTGCCTTAGTTCCCTCATCTGTAAAATGAGAATAATAGTGTCTCCATCCCAGGGTTTTCCTGATAAAATGAGGTAATACTTGTGAAGTACATTACAAATCTTAAATGTAATAGAAAATTGTGCATAATAAATTCACAGTTTAGGGTCAGCTAAGTGGTGCAGTAGATAAAGCACCAGCCCTGGATTCAGGAGGACCTGAGTTCAAATCTGGCCTCAGACGCTTGACATTTACTAGTTGTGTGACCCTGGGGAAGTCACTTAACCCCCATTGCCCCACCAAAAAAAATAGAATAAAAAAATAAATTTTCAGTTTCATGTTCATTCATTTTTTACAGTTATACTGTTCTGGAAATGCTTATTTTATCCCATAAATTAAAAATTAAATAAAAATTTTAAAAACAGTATATAAAGGCTAGCTATTAATAGCAATAGCAGTAAGTGATTACTATGCGCTAAGTGCAAAGGATAGAAATAGGAAAAATAAGACACGCCCTACTCCTGAGCAGTTTACATACTTGTTGGGGGATATAACACATAAAAGAAAGTCAGCTGTTGGGCAGATGGCAAGTCCTAGAAATCCTAAAGGTATGATAGTCTTGCAAATGGCAAGCCCCAGAGGTCCTGAAGTTACATAAGTAAGTCAGATGACATTGTAGGGTAACAGGGCAGATGGTAAGACCTGGGGCTATGGTTCCAAACTCAAAAAGAAATGGGGGCCACTAAACTGTATATAGGATTCCTATGGACCTCATATTGACTTAGAAAATCTCATATTAATATTATGTGCATTTTATTTTATTTTTCTTTATCTTATTATCTATTTTCCAATTGCAGTTTAATATGGTTCAGGCCACACTTGGAAGTGTTGTAGGTCACATATTTGACCTCTCTGGCCTGGAGGACCTTGAGAGGCTGTAGCCTAGTAGATGGTGGGTAAGGCCTGGTGATCCTCCTTCTCCTTGGAAGCAATGGAGTTATTGACTCCCATCTCACGTAGGCCCTGGTAAAAGTTGAGCATCCCTGGGAAGAGGAGGAAGGGAAGCAGAATGAGGAAAATAGAGGAAAACCTACCACTCTCAGGTAAATGGAGTCATATTTGACTAATGCAGCTTTTCAGAATCTCTGATTGGCTTGAAGGTAAAGAATCCCTCCTATCTTTCCATTATAAAAAGGTGTCCTATGAGGGGTTAGTTTTTTGATGTAGTAATGTCCATTGGTAATTTACGTATCACAGATTACTTTATTTAGGTAATACTTAGATCGTAATATATTTCTGCAATATGTAATGTGAGAGGGAAGAATAGTTTTACTTTTGAAAATAAGAAGATGTATTTATTACTAGAACATCTGTATTCTACTTGACATGAAAACCATCACAGATTTTGTACATCCTGCTTAAACAATTATTTAGTGGAAGAGCAGAACCAAATGAGGATTTGACATTTCTTTTCATCAACTTTAATAAAGAAAAACAACTTTTTAAAAAAATTTCCTTGCTTCTTTTCCAAAAAAAGTTGAAATCAGTAACTAGTAATCCCTCCCCCAAAGGAGGGAACTATTAGTGTAATGAATACAAGACGATACTTAGGTTGATGTTGTTTGGTCATTTTTCAGTTGTGTCTAACACTTTGTGACCCCATTTGGGATTTTCTTGGCAAAGATAATGGAAGTGGTTTGCTATTTCCTTCTCCAGCTCATTATGTAGATGAGGAAACTGAGGCAAATGGGGTTAAGTCACTTGCCCAACGTCACACAGCTAGTAAGTTGATGGGGCTGGATTTGAACTCAGGTCTTCCTAACTCCAGGCCCATCACTCTATCTACTATGCCACCTACCTTACCCATCGAATAATTAGATTGTTTGATTCTCACAACAGCTGTAGAAAGTAGCTAGGCTAGGCATAATAAATTAAAAAAATAGTATTTAGATAGCACTTTAAAGTTTGCAAAGTGCTTGATACACATGATCTCATTTGATCAACTTTAGATTGTGGATTCCTCAAGGGTAAGGGCCTTCTTTTAATTTTCTTTATATCCCTAGCAATTAAGTACAGTTTCAGAACTGCAGGTTTTTAATAAGTGCTTATTGATTGACTGACTAATCCTTACAACAACCTTGTGAGGGAGGTGCTATTATTATTTCTATTTTATGGGCAAGAAAACTGAGGTTGAGAAAGAGTTTGTGCAGAGTCACACATCTTGTAAATATCTGAGGAAGGATTTGAAAACTTACGTCTTCCTTATTCCAAGCACAGCATGCTATCCACTAAGCTGCTCAATATTAACACCCCGTTTTTACAGATGAATAATACAGTTGTGTGGTATTATATGAGGGAACTAAGGCTTAGACAGGTTAAATGATTTTTCCAATGGGTGCCAAAACTGAAACTAGAACTCACATCTTCTACTTCAAGGTTTACTTCTGCTCCCACTATACCAGCCACACTCCAAGAGAGAAACTAAGCTTAAGGAAAAGTCAGTATATCTCATTTCCTCACTTAGTTAATTGGTTTTTTAATAGCAAGCACCTCTTTATATTTCCCACAATTCCTTGCACTCAGTAGGTATGCCATAAATGTTTGGCATTTGTCTTTCCATTACCTACAAAACATGTTCCCCCCACACCATTTTTTATAGATTCTGTAACCAAAATACAATTTTGTAAGCCATTTGTTCAACAACCATTATTAAGTACCTGATAAAGCACTGTGGTAAGTTTTAGGATAGGAACAAGATAATTAGGGCATAGTGTACAGAGGCAAATTTATTTCTTGCTTCTTGCTGTTTCTGATGCATGATGCTCCATCTTCCATGTCTATGCCTTCTCACATTAAGTCATTGATGCCTATAATTTCACCTTTATTATTTTGGAATCTCTAGGTGCCTTAAGGTCACCAACAAGTATTAAGTGACTACTACATTCTGGGAAAACCCAGGCATCACCTCCTACAGGACAACTGGTGATTCATACTTTCTCCTTCTTGCACTTCTTTTATATCACTTTGCATATACTTTGTAATTACTTATCTGTGTACACACTGTATGCCCCAAAAGAATGTAAGCTCTTTGAAGGCAAGTATAGTCATCATTTGTAATAGTATTGCCAATGCCTTGTACACAGTAGACACTTAATAAACACTCATTAAATTGAATTCTTAATTGTTATTCCTTTAAAATAGCTATGTGTTCTGATTTAATATTTCACCTTTATAAAGCTATATCCATTTTTTTGGTGAGGCAATTGGGGTTAAGGGACTTGCCCAGGGTCACACAGCTAGTACTTGTCAAGTGTCTGTGGCCGAATTTGAACTCAGGTCCTCCTGAATCCAGGGCCGGTGCTTTATCCACTGCGCCACCTAGCTGCCCCTGCATCCATTTAAAGAAAAATTCCTCATTAAAGATAAAGTCGTTTATTCATGTAATTCCATTTGTTAACTGCACAGAATATTTCTAGGAAAAAATTCACAATTTAAATTAACATGAATCTATGGCCCACTGGATTGATCCTGCATGGCTCTGAGCTGCAGTTTCCATCAAGCACAATGTCTCTGTCATGATCCATATGAATCCACTCAGTGCCCAGTCTGCATCAGGAACTGTGTTGGTGCATGTCATCATTGCATGACATCTCTAAATCTAAGAACATATTGAAAATTAAGGAGACTGAAGAGTAGGGGGTGAAATATTTAACCCATAGTTGCAAGGAAAAATTTTGCAACATTAAGTTTCATAGGACTTAGAACTAGACAGGACCTTGGGCAAGTGAGCCTTAGTGCACATATTTCAACACTTTAGAATTTTTGCTACCTTCAAAGCTCATGTTAAAAGCTACCTCCTATTTGTCTCTTTTCCTGCTGGTAGGGATCCCCCCAACCCTAAAATTACCTTGCATTTATTTCATATATAATATACTAATAAATGGTTATGTTATCTCCCCCAACAGATTGTAATCTCCTTGAGGGCAGGAACTATTTGTTTCATTGCTGTCTTTGTATCCCCAGTACCTATCATGGTGCTTGGCATATAGCATAAGCTTGTGGATTAACCAAATATTTCAATAGAACTATGATGCCACTGGTGTTTATATTCTTTTCCTGTGTGTAGACTGTAATCTACCTGTGCCTTCTCATTCTACACAACTCTTTTCCATGGTGCCCCAAAAGTCTTCTACAAGACAACTACCAGTGGTGTCCTGGAGCCAGCTCATACAGGCTAACGTTAGTTGATTGTTAAATTTTCAACATGAGCATTTGTAGCTTTAAAATCAGTAAATGCTACATATCAGGGATTAATTTGTTTTGTTGATTGTCTAGACTTTAAAAAGCTATGGAGAAAATATTAATAATGTGGATTAAACTTAAAATATGTTGTACATACATTTTTTTTCAGAGACCTGGTTGTTAAATGCATACTAGCACACCCTTGACTACTCAATGTTTTTGGAGTTGGGGGTAAGGAGCAACTGGACAGACTTTCTGGTTCTCATACTCCTTTATATTCAGGTTTGCTTGCTTTTTTTCCTAATTAATACCTTGAAATACTTTTAATTTTAAATAAAAATAATGCTATTATAAGAATCAAACATCTCTTAAGTCTATAGAACTTTAAGTTCAATTAAATCCTTAGCAGCTTAATTTTTAAATTTATTTTACTCTGTTGAGCATGTACAAACTACAGTCTATTAGAGGAAGGTTTTGTTGTTATAAATCTTACCCTCTTCAGTTGTTTCACTTACCTAATGTACTCATGTTCTTCAAACAGATGAAAAGAATCTCAAAGGCAAGAAGTGATCTAGGATTTTTGGCTGGTCTGAAACTAGATTTTGGTTTGTTTTTTTTTTTTCTTCCATAGCTATTACTCAGATCAGTTGTTTACCTTACCATTCCCCCTCTGAAAGCATGATGTGTGTGTAACCCAGTTTCCTGAGCTATGCCTTACAAATCTGTTATTAATGTTTCAGAATGTAACAGTACAAAGTGTCCAGGACAAGAGATTGGAAAGCTTTTGCATGGTCTCCTAAAACTGCTGATCGATTTGGACACATTTTATCTGGCTGGCATTTTTACTAAGGTTTCCCACTACACAGGAAGGGGTAAAACAATTGCCACGATCCTTTCTATCGACAACACAACTTAGTTTGGGGTTTTAGGAGTCACCTAACTAAGCCTGGACTACTGCCATCATTATTCCCCATATGTATACTTGACTTTTCTTCCTGCCTCTTTCTACCTCCACATCACCCCAACTCATATACATGGAGAAAATGGGAGTGTGGAGATGATTAAATTGATAATCAATCAATCAACTAATAAATATTTATTAAACAACATTGTGCTAGATACCATGAAGCTTAGAGATTCTTGAATGAGAAACATCCCAGGATTGCAAATCAATTTTGGAATCAGGCACCATATTTTCCTTCTGCATTGTCCTGTTCTGAAGGAGATGAGCTCATGTGACAACTCCTGAATCTTCATCATCTCTGGATGTGAATTCAGGCTTAAATGATAGATGGAGAGACCTATGCTCCACATGTACTTTTTGACATCCTAGCATAGGTAGATGGGATGCCAAAAAGTAAAAGTGCTGGGGAGCTGTCAGCAAGAGATCAAAGAGATAGGATATTCCATGCCAAAAACTGTCCACCCACACACAAAGTAACTGGTAATTGGGAGGAAGAGGAATCCCCTCCCACCATTCCCCAAGCAGACTGTACAGAGGCGGGGAGTCCTTGCCAATATCTAAACCTCTTTCAGAAGCAGAACCAGGATGGGGAGAAAACTCTCCCACTCCCATCATGCCCCACCCCACCAGATTATTCACAGAATTTTATTCCAGTACCCAGTAAGGACCTACTAGCCAAAGTAAATACTCCCTTCTGCAGGAGAGAATGGGAATTTCATGTGGATGTTTGTCAAATAGCAGTCTCAAGGCAAGCCTTCACATCCATCTTCTGTTTGAGAACAATTGGGAATTTTCCTCTGAGCAGTTACAGGGTTTAGACTTGCTTTGAAGAGAGGGACTTAGCTGCCTTCTAGAAAGATTAGTAGTAAACAACCAAGGCTTTTGAAGGTTGGTATAGCATAAGATTTTCTCAACAGCTGCTGAGAAATGGACAAATATTGAATTTTAACTTGAGCAACTAACTTGAGAGAATGTTTCTGTAAAAATGCTCCTTTCTAAAGAAACCAGGGATATGAGGCATTGCTATTTTACCTCTACAACAAAATTCAATGCAAAAATAAATGTAGGAAATGGAAAAACTTATTCAAGATTACAATGAACTATATCATAAAATGTTCAGTTTTTTAATAGAAGAGAACAAAAAGAAGCCTTCCTCAGAAGTAAGCATGAGATCCCAATGAAAAAAAAGAGTTTTGAGGTGCTTTCAAATAATTTATCAATCAGTACACATTTATGAAGTACCTAATATGTGCCAGTCACTGTGTTAAGTACAGGGGACGCAAAAGATAGCTTACAATCTAATGTGGGAGCTACATACAAACACTATGTACAAAGCAAGCTATATCCAGGATAAATAGGAAACAACAGAAGGAAGGCACTAGAAGTAAGAGGGGTTGAAGAAAACTTCTTGTAGAAGGTGGGATTTTAATTTGGGATTTAAAGGAAGCCAATAGTTGGAGGAAGGGAAAGCATTCCAGGCATAAGGGTCATCCAGAGAAAATGTCCACAGCTGAGAGATAAAATGTCTTGTTCATGGAACAGTCAGGTAGTCGGTGTCATTGGATCAGCGAGTACTGGTGGGAGTAAGGTATGAGAAGACTGGAACGGCAGGAGAAGGCTAGGTTATGAAAGGGCTTTGAATGCCAAACAGAGCATTTGTTATTTGATGCTGGAGGCACTAGGGAGCCACTGGAGATTACTGAGTAGCAGGGTGATGTGGTCAGGCCCAAGCTTTAGGAAAACCACTTTAATGGCTGAATGGAGCAAGAATTGGAATGGGGAGAGACTAGAGGAAGACTGACCTACCAGCAGGTCATTACAATAATCCAGTGAGGTGATGAGTATCCTAGAGTGGTAGCACTGTTAGAAAAGAGAAAAGGGGACATAGAGAAGAGATGTTGCAAAGATGAAATGAACAGGCTCTAGACAATTGGACGTGACCGATGAGAGAAGGTGAAGAGTCTAGGATGACTCTTAGGTTGCAAGCCTGAGAGATGACTTGCAAAAGCCACTTTATACAAGCACTTCAAATCATGTCATATGGGCCAATGTGAACAAGATAGTTCCTTCAGAGAAATCAAGTCTAAAAGAGATTAATGATGTTTCCAAGTATTTGGATCAAATCTTTATCACTCAGAAAACTGTATGCAGAGTTTCACTGTTCTTCATGACAAAAGGGGAAAATATACCCTCTCTCCCTAAGAAAGGACTCTAAAGTGATTTTTTTCTCTAATAAACTAGTCTAGATGAAATTGTGTGATACCTGCATACACACACATACATAGATGTATACACATATCCATGGATGTAGATATGTACATATGACATGCATATATATAATGAGATATGCATAGAGATATATGCATGTAAGATATATAAAAAGAGAAAGGGGTATTCTGTAAGCCATAGGATGCATCAGAATAAAAACAACAAGACGAATAATAGCTAACATTACATAGTATTTTATCCTTTACAAACTACTGGGAGGTAGTTAGTTTCTACCTTTTACAACTGAGAAATTTGGATCTCAAAGAGCTAGAAGGACTTGCCTCACTTTAAATGCTAATAAATGTTAGGGCCAAGTCTTAAATAACTTTTATTGTTAGGGTATTGTTAGGGTCTGTCAGCTATGCTGTGCCTCATATTTTAACCTGCCCATACCTATCCTGACTTTGTTAGCTTAACCCTCATGCTAACTTAAGAATACAGCTTGTTATTTGACCTGAGCCAACTCCCTATTTCCTAGTTCTAACTCAGATTCCAACTCCTGGTCTACTGCATCTGAATTCAGCAGCTGCTTGGCATTGTCCATTGCATTCAGTTCAACAGACATTAAACAGCATATGTGAAACACTAGGGATGCAAGGGAGAATGAGAATAAAGATCTTGAAACATGGCATTAATGGGAAAAATAAGACATGTTTACAAATAACGATGATAAAAGAGATGAGAGAAATTGAAGAAGAAAAAATTACTTTTCGCTTTGAAGATGAGATAATCAGGAAAAACATCCACGAAGAAGGTTGTGTAGTAACTGTGGTGGATCTTGAAGGGAAGGATTTTAACAGATGAATCTGGGGTGTGAGATGAGTCCCATTTCAAACACAAGGAGTGCATGAAAATAGGGAGATGAGAGATGACAGAGAAGACAGGACAGTGACTAGTCCAGTCTGAGGGAAATGTAGAGTACTAGAGGTAGAGGGAATGATGTCCACCTGTAGGATTTTGGAAGATCTTGAATGTCAGGATAAGGAAGAGAGAGAGAGAGAGAGAGAGAGAGAGAGAGAGAGAGAGAGAGAGAGAGAGAGAGAGAGAGAGAGAGAGAGAGAGAGAGAGATGTATGAGAGAGAAAGAGAGAGAGATGTATGAGAGAGATAGTTCAGTAGTTTTGACGCTGTTTATTTACTATATTTGAAAACCCTTTGTGAAATAATTAACTCAGAAACAGTTCCATTTCCTTGAATAAATTACATTTCCCAGAATCCAGAAAATTGGATAAGACTCTCCAGGAGACTCAAATACTAAGTTGGTTATCTGGGAAGCAATAGAGTCACATGAGCCACTGAAATCTCCGTAGGTGCCTCAGTCCTTTTTTTTCTGGACTCTGTCAGATTGGTATGGAATAACTAAGCAGAGGCATGACTATTTTAAACCAAGCTGAGAAGACTGCTTTTACAATGCAGTGAGCCATGTAAAACCCACTGATGGTGCCGAAATCTGGCCTGTATTCCCTGTGCCGAAAATAACTGGATAATGTTCTCTTAAATTCTAAACAGCTGTAAAAATGCCCTCACCCCCTCCCACCAGAATCTTCTGAATTTTAGTAGGGAAACATAAGGATCCATGTGTGCTTTGTATTAATTACAATTAAAAAAAAAACTTGATGACAAAACTTTTTTTTTCTTATTATAAGATAATAGAATTCTGATTCATCTTCCCTCATTCTATAAAGGGTTTAAAGGTAAAAATACATTATTTTGGGGCAGCTAGGTTGCGCAATGGATAGAGCACCAGCCCTGGAGTCAGGAGGACCTGAGTTCAAATCCTACCTCAGACACTTAACACTTACTAGCTATGTGACCCTGGGCAAGTCACTTAACCCCAATTGCCTCACTAAAAAAAAAAAACAAAAAACAACCCCCCCCACAAAAACAAACAAAAAAACATTATTCTTACAATCAATATTTCTTTCTCATTTTCCTTTGTCATAAGAAAATCACACTATTAATGACAATGATTTCTGCATGTTAGGTTGTCCCTAATAAGTGACTAATAGTCTTTCATAGCCAAAGAGAGACAATCTGTCCTTCTCTATGAGGCTAGTCCATTTGTATATCTTTCCTTCTAATTTGTGGTCTGCACCTTGAAGGCTACACCAAATTTAGCTTTTCCGCTGTTCCTACCTCCTGATCATTAATTGTGTCTTATAATAAGTGGAAATATGGTTTGATATAGGAGAAGGAACATTGGACTCCGACCCAGGAGACTTGGTTGCTATCTTGGCTCTAGCAGTTATGGCCCATGACTAAACAAATAATTTAATCTTACTGAGCCTTTGTTTCTTAATCTGTATAATGGGCATGATGATACTTGCACTACCTACCTCACAGAATTATTATGAGGAAAATCACTTTCTAAACCACTTGTAGTGCTTGTTATATGAGTGAGATGTATTAAAACTTAAACATAACAATTCTAGCCCAAAAACAGTAATTAAGGCTTGTGGAAAGTATGTTTAAGCCATATTTAATTCAATTCAATAAACATCTAAGTCCCACTAGTCACTGGTAACTAGCCCTCAGAGAGCTTGCCTTTTCCATATTTACTAGAAGATAATGTACAGTAAATAAAAGGCAGATCTCAGATTCAAGAAGACCTGTGTTCAAGAATGGCTGAATGACATTGTTGAAGGAAATGTGTACAGTTAGTTTCCCACACAAATGAAATCAGATGTTCTGGCCTGCTCCACCCTCCCTGCCAAAAGCACATCATGAATATGCAACAGAGCTGGATATTTGTTGTTGTTCCATTGTTTTTCAATTGTGTCTGACTCTTTGTGATCCCTTTTGGGAACTTCTTTGCAAGGATACTGAAATGGTTTCCCATTTCTGTCTCATTTTACAGATGAGGAAACTAGGCATACAGGGTTAAAAGACTTGCCCAAGGTCACACAGCTAGTAAGTTTCTGAAGACAAATTTGAACTCAGGTCCAAGTCCTGTGTTCTATCTACTATGATACATAGCTGAATATTTAGTGACATGTAATTCTTATTTCATTAAAAAATATATATATTTAGCTTATTGATATTTGAATGATAAATATTTTGAATGATAGATAAAATAAAGCAATACTCTAAAGGGCTTCCATATGTATTGACACCGCCCCCAATAAACAATAAATGAAAATAAAACAATTTTTCTTTGTTGTATGTATTTTCTCACGAATTAGGCAAGGGTCACAGGCATACTTGTAGTAGATAGTGTAATTTAAGTAGAAAAAAGAAAAAAAAAATCCTTTAAAGTCTTATCCCTCCCCACAAATAAAAAAAGTAGGGATAGAAAGAAAAAGGTATTCCTTTTTCAGAAAATGCCTACATAGTTAAGCATCCTTGAATCAGGGCATTTTAAAAACTGAAATAAATTGCATTAACAATAAAGTTGAAAATAGTCATTGTTTTAATAGATAAGTAAAGCATAGAAATACCTTCTCAATTTACCAATTACTATTCAAATCAGAAAGAACAAAGATGTGTGAACATACTCCCCTCAAATTCTTTAAGTACTAGAAAATCCTCATCTGAACCAATATAACCATTTTTGTCAATATGAATTATAAATTATTAGGGAGAGATGTTTGGAAAGTCACCTATTTTGTGTCCCTGAGGCTACATAAACAAAGATAAAGAAATGCTTTGTAGAATGTTAGGTAAGCATTAAAGACCCAGAAGACACTCCTATAATCAATCAGACGGGATCTGAGTCTTAGAGGCATCTCCCTGAGCATTCTCAGTTCCCTAGTCTCATCTGTTCCCTCAGAAAACATGGCTCATAACTTTCCACCTCAGATATCAAATTTCCCTAGGGTTTAACATCACCATAATCCATAAAAATCTTGGGATCCACCTATAAGAATCAAAAAGTATGCCAAGAATTTTTAGCCCCCTTTCTTTAGAACTTTTCCAAAACCTTCCACGATCAAAGTTATACTACCCCACCCCAACTCTGCATTAATTCATACTTTTGTTCATGCATGCTCACTCAAATCCAGAAACTAGACTTACACTCTCATTGTTTCTCTTCTTTTCAATAACTACTCTGTTAAGAAAGATACTTTTCTTGCTGTCTGCTGCTGTCCGAGACTGACAAGCACATTCAGAGAGAAACAGTAACCACAAGCCCACAAGTCATGTGATATACACCTAGAATCACCAGGAGGTCCCAACCACTCAAGGGGTGACAGCTTGCCACATCCAATCCAGCTCCAGATAATCAGCATCTGAAATGCATCCTGAAGCTATTCTTAGAGACTGGTGGTAATCATTCACACTATGGACAACTGTGAGCCTGCCTTCCACTGGGGCCACAGCTGCCCGGTCCTTCAAGATGAGCAGAATAAGCCTTCTTTTTCTTAACATTTATTCCCTAGCACTCTGGCTCTCTCCTTTGCCCCCACACTTTTTCATGATAATCTGTGCATATGTTATATTCTCCCCAATTAGGAAGCAAACTCTTTGAGCTCCAGCACCTTGTAATTTATTTTTAACTTTGTATTTTATATGTCTAGGACAGTGTCTGCTTTAAAATTACAGTTATCCCTTCGATATTATGACTTTCCTCATCACAGTTTCAATACATCACCAATCAGCACAAGAAATTAAATGGGAATTTGAGGGGAGTTTTGCAGAAGCCATAGGCATGAAGGCCGAGCAGATGACCAAAAAAATTTATGCAAATTGTCCAGATCAAAGGGTCACCCCAACCCCCACAATGTGGAAGGGATGACTATAGATACATGATCAAATACTGAATTTAATTGAAATTTGTTCCAATGTTTAATAATATGGTCAGGAAATATTTTGTGTGTCTAACCCTCCCAATAACTAATTGGTTGGTCCATGACACTAATGTAGTAATTTTTCAATTATTTCTGGAAGGTAACTGAAAAGCCTGTACTACATGTTGCTTTCAGTCACACACTCCTATCATCATCCCTCTCCAAAAAATCAGATAAGAGTAAGCTGCCTTATCCTTCTCCACTATACTGAAGGAAAAAAAGCTTCCTTCAAAGGCCTAACTATACCACTCATAAGACTGTGTAAAGAGGAAGTTATTAAAGGGAAGTCGATGCTTTGTAACCCTTTGGAGATTTTATTTCTTCATAGGACTGAAAAGAACCTTCAAAGATGAAATAGCTAATGCCATGAATGCACTTAAAAGACTGTTGGCCTGAATACCTTAACCTCTTTTTAAAGCTAATTAAAGGAAGAAATGCCTTAGCTTCCTTTTCTAAAACATTCTAATAAGAAGTCAAGTTCTTCCTAACATCTAATTTAATTATTATATCCTGAATTAACTCACAGGATATTCCTCCTTAAGGTCTTCCTCTCATCCCTCCTTAGTATAAGAATGCTCTATTTGATTGTTTATTTAAAGAGAAGTCCCCATTTTTCCAGCTATCTTCAATGGGATGGAAGAATTATTGATGAATTGGCTGAGTATCTGCAACCTGAAATATTATAGGCTTTGAGAACTGGTTTAGTTGTTGTTGTTGTTGTTGATCCTTTGTTCCTAAAGAGGACTAATGACATCACGAGGCTTTTGTCTTGACTTGTCATGAATCGGATGAGTGGGACAAAGCCTCAAAGTCTCTCTTCCAGAGTCATCAAAGTCCAGTGGCAAGATGAAAGCGAAAACAACTGGAAATGGCCAAGGATTCAGCAGGTGATCTTGATCTTCCTAAATTAAGGTCTTTCCCAGTTCTCAGTTTGCCTGAGGTCACACCTATTCAATGACCAAGGGTTGGGTAATAGTTGAGGCAAAAAAGAGAGAGAGAGAGAGAGAGAGAAAGAGAGACATATTGAGATCAATCTGGGAGAGGAAGATGCACAGAGTTTCTGGCTACAATAGAAAACAGTGTCTATTTACACTTATGCTAAACCATCAAAACCTAAACAATGAGCCACAGAGGCTTGGGTTGTGGCTATTACTGGCCATTCTATGAAAGAGCTATTTGGGTTTTAAGATGGAGTCAAGTAGCTCCCTTTAAAACACAATGGGTTTAAAAAAAAGAAAAAAAGAAAAAAGGGGCAGCTAGGTGGCGAAGTGGATAGAGCACCGGCCCTGAAGTCAGGAGTACCTGATTTCAAATCTGGCCTCAGACACTTAACACTTACTAGCTTTGTGACCCTGGGCAAGTCACTTAACCCCAATTGCCTCACTAAAAAACAAAACAAAACAAACCACAATGGGTTTTTTTAAAGCCTGGTTTTCAAAGCTATATTTCAAGAAATCAAAAACAAACAAACAAACAAAAACCCGAAAATCATTCAGGAGAAAAAGTAAGTTGTCCCAGCTTTTTGGAAGAAGAAGAGGAATAAGAAGAAGGAAGAGGAGGAAAACTTAGTTCATTCCTTTCCACAAATACAGCCTCCATGGAAGGAGTAAGCTTAAACTTAGACCACCACAACTATAGTGAGGCAGACCTTTAAGAAATGTGTGTGAAGAAGTTTAGCTCGCTGCATCTACTCTGGAAATCCTTTTCTCTACACTGGCTTAGTGAGGACCAGAACAAATCTACAAATGGTCTTTGGCTTTCAAACACCAGTGAAAAAACAAAGAACCCTACCTCTTAGACATATATTAATGATAGCAGTAATTTAATGGAATCAAAATTATTCTGGTTGGAAAACTTATTCTCTCTACCAGTCCCCCAATCATCATGTTCAGATCTGTTGAAAGTAAATTGTTAAGTAGCTTGGCAATTTTCCACTTTGTTTTGTTTTGTTTTAAATAAATAGTTCAGTGCTAAATACCTTGGGCATTCTGTTGCATTCTGTTAAGATTTATAATTTCCTTTCTGTATAAGACTTGAGAAGGGGGGAGGAAGTATAAGTGTTTTTGAGTTTGGGCATAATACTTGTTTTAAAACAATGAACTATTTTCCTACATGTAGAATAACTGTACTTTTCATTGAGTTGCGGGTCACCCAAAGGGTAATGAAGAGATTCATAGGGGAAATGAATAAACTAAAACATTTTGCAAGTGTAGAACTGATGTGGGATGGATTTAGGGTCAAATTGATCATGAGTCATTCCAAAAGAATTACAAGGCTCAGTGACTCAGTTTCCCAAGGTTTATTGCAATACTGTGAGTGAACACAGGGAGAGAATCAGAAAAGTGAAAAGGTATCTCTCGAATAAGGAAACAAAAGACAGTTATATTTATAGTATGGATAAATTGATTATCAGTCTCATTATAATAATCTCCGCCTTAGGGAGATACAAGGGAGGGCTTAAACTGATTTGGACTTCCTGGGGGCTTGAGCCAGTTGGCTCAGGTATCTTTTTCTGTGGAGCTGTGTTTTGGGGGTTTACATGTCATAAGGTGAATCTGGGGATAAATTTGGCCTTTTCTGCATGTGAAGGCCAAAGTTTGAAATACGGAGCATTAATTGGGTGACTCTCCTAAATATTAGGGTCCCAGAAATATGAGGGACCTTTTAGGTTCACCCTCCCCTCTGAACTGCCCTTTTTAGGGCAATAAGAAAGGAGCCTTACAGCTTTAATTCACAGAAGGATCAGATTTTATTACTTGAGAATTAATTAAACAACAAAGGTGAAACTAATAAAATAAAAGATAAGGAAATAGGAAAAAACAAATACAGATAAATACTCTTAACTCTAAACTTAGCCTACGCAATCCCCAGATTGTTTCCAATTAAGCTAATTCAAAGGAATTTTGGATTTTCCATAATTAACTCACTAATACCTGGAAAGTCTACCATTGCCACTGGAAGGGGAAAAACCAGGAGAGAGACCATTCCGGAAGCACTTCTGCCTCCCCTCATGGAGCGGTCAATCTTCCTCCCCCAAAAAGGGGAGATCCTTCAAAAACTGCCTATGGAGAGCTCTCCTTCTGACCTCAGTAGTATATGTGACTTCAAGGTGGGCCAGGTGTGGCCCCTACCAGATGAGTCAGATAAAAACTGCAATAATAATTTTATCACAAATAATTTTTACCACATGCACATGTCACTTTTTGATTCCCATGTCTAGTTTCAAAATATTTTCATTTATCAGTTTGAATTTCTATATTCTGTCATTGTATCATTGTTATAGTTAAGGTCTCTATGACCTGCCTCTGTATGTTTTTGTTATGGGTGCTGATTAATGTGGGTAGCAAGAACCTAGGCCTTGACTTATATTAATGAAGACTCACATCTTAAGTTATCCATTAACTGGGGTCTGAATCCCTTTTAGAGCTCAGATCTAAATTAGAGCTTGAGTCTTAGGTTTTTCTGTTAACCCCTTTTTTGCCTCCTACATCAGAACTATATACAGGAGAAACAATGTAAAAGATGATATCAAAGAGATATATTGCTAGATAACAACCTAGGGTAGTCTAGGAGAAAAGGCAATGCATTACTGTAGTGACTTCAATAGCCTCTTCACCTACTAAACAAACACTTTGGAGAAGCTCAAAACCCCTGAGTCACTCCCTAAGAGCCAGACCAGCAATAAGGACCAAAGCACCTGTGGGTAAGGACTTTGAATTTCAGTTAGCACCAATTCCCCAGGAGTTTTATCCTGCCCACTGGCATGAATCAGGACCAGTCCAGGCTCCTCGCTCCCTTCCCCCAATGCTTGATCCCACTTCACTCAGATGTTGTTTGTCCTTTGTTCTCTAAGAGGACCAATGACAACAGGAAGGTGATATCTTGACTTGCAAGTTAATTGGATTTAAGTGAGACAGGACTGTGCAAAGTCAGCATCCTTATTCTCTCCTCCTCAGCCATCTGGGTCCCAGTAGCAAGATATGGCTCTACTCAGATAAAAACCCACCATACATTAGTGATTTGGGATGCTTCATTCCATGCAGAGTCCCAGCAGGCTGCCCAGTAAACCTAACTTATTTCTACCATGAGTGCCCTTCATATTGCATGTCCTCTAAATAAAACTGGCTTGTTGTACTACCTTATATACCTCTCAAAAGAGACACGGTGGCTCATAGGTAAAAAACAACAACAAAAAAAAAGAAGCCTATATTTGCAGGCATTTGGCCCAGGTGTTAGTTTTTGTTTAAGTAAACTTTTATTATATGAGAATTCTATGGGGGGAGTATGGGAATCATTGGTGAGGGCCTTCAATTTCTTTTTTTTTAAGGGAGTATTTTTACATTTTTTAAATTAAAAATTGACATTGCAAGCTCAAGTTGAAGGAGGCCTGGCTAGACAACAATTCCTGTAAAAAAAAAGATCGGGAATTTTAGTGGGCTGCACACTCAATATAAATCAGCAGTGTAACACAGCTAACAATGAGGGAGGTGATAGTTCCTCTCTAGCCTGACATGGTCAGAACACATTTAGACATAAGACATTTTAAAATTCTATTTAAAAAAATATTTAAAACATATGGCTATCTAGACTCTGATTAAAGCCCTCCAGTGTTGAAGCACCCATTTTACTTTCGGATATCTCTATCAGGAAAGGTTTTCCTTACATCAAGCTTAAATCCACCCTTTTTGTTACTTCCATTCACTGCTCCTGGTTCTGTTCTCTGGAACCAAGCAGTACAAGCATAATTCTAAAGCAGCAAAAGAAAGATGTATTAGGAAAAGTGACTGGGAGAAGTGTTTGTCATCAGAGTTTCCAGGCCTGCCCCTGGCAAACTTCAGACACTCCCCGCTTTCAGCTGCTTCAGGGAAAGACATTAAACTGAGCCTTCAAACTGTTCTGTGTCTGTCCTATTTCTCTGTCTCTAAAATCTCCAGCAAATGATCTTGTCTTCAGGATGGGCCTGCCTCTGCCCATCCACAATGACTTTGATCTTCCCCTGTTTAAATTCCCCATGCTGGTCTTCTAAATAATTTCAATTTAGCAAGCAATTATTAAACTCCCAGCAAAACCCTATGCTGGACCCTAGAGGAGATTAAAAAATAAATAAGGGACAGTCTGTAAACCTGAAAGCTGATCTAGTAGGGGGACACCCAGATAATATAAAATAGAATGTGAAAAGTGCAATGAGAGGGTTCACAACACAATGTTATGCAAATTCTTTTGAGATCATCCCCCTTTCTGAAATGGAAATTGTATTTACATGACATTGAACATCAAAGTGAAAAACAAATAATGTAGTCAATCATGAGACAGCTGGTAGTGCAGTGTATTCACTTCATTGCTGGGCCTGGAGTCAGGAAGGCCTGAATTCAAATGCAGCCTCAGACACTTAATAGTTGTGTGACCCAGGGCAAGTTACTTAACCTCTATTTGCCTCAGTTTTTTCAACTATAAAATGGGAATAGTAATAGCACCTACTTCCACAGGTTGTCTTGAGGATCAAATGAGATAATATTTGTAAAGCACTCAGTCAACAGAGTGCCTGAAACATAAATGCTTGTCCCCTTCCCCTTGTCTCATTTAGACTTTTTCTAAATGTCAGTGTATGCACTAATATTAACATACTACCCACTTCCTGATAGAAGAGATGCATTCGGAGTACAGACTGAGACATATTTTTTGGATATGTACAATGTGGGGATCTGTTTTTCGTACTATACATGTTTGTTAGAGAGCCTTCGGCCTTTTTCCCTCAATACCGTGGGAGTTGAGGGAAACCAAAGTGAAAGGAAGAGAAGGCAGATTTGTGTTAATTGGAAAGATCAAATTTTTCTTTAAAAAAAGAGTACAGACTGTGAAATTGATTTGCTAAAAGGTGTCCTCTATTCCTCAGTTTTAAACATGGTGAGTGCCCATTGATTGGGGAATAGCTGAACAAATTGTATTATGTGAAGAGCACAACAAAAAAATTTTACCAGAAATACCTGGTAAAAAAAAGTAGAAAACTCTAGTGGAGTGCCTCAGGGATGTGTCCTTGGCCATGTACTGTTTAACATTTTGTTATCGATGACTTGGATGCTAGTATAGATAGCTAGCTTATAAAAAGTTTAGATGCCATGAAGCTTAGGGGCAAGGGAATACTTCCCTTTCATATGACCAAATCAAAATCTAAGATTTCATCCTGCTAGAATGGTGAGCGGAATATGAGAAGAAAACATTTATAAGATATAAAATATAATATTTTACACTAGGATTATTTTTTTTAAAAAATCAACTTCACAAACACAAATTGAGGGAGCTCTGGCTAAACAAGAGTTTCCATGAAAAAAGATCTGGGATTTTAGTGGGCTACTTCCCAGATATAAGTCAGCAGTGCAACCCGGTGAACAATGAAGTAGGCGATAGTTCCAAACTACTCTGCTTGAGTCAGAACATATCTGGAGTATTCAGTTCTGACAGTCACATTTTAGGAAGTACATTGACAAGCTAGAGCTTATCCTAAAGAAAAAGATCCTGATCAGGATGATGAAAGCATTGAAGAAAAAATAAAAGTGGGAATATTCAGTCTGGAGAAGAGATTTAGGAAATATGTGATAATTACTATCCCCATTTTACAGATGAGGAAACTGCGGTAGATATGTTCAATGACTTGCCATTATGTCATCTGAACCTCATAACAGTCCTGGACCTAATCTTGGCTCGACCACCTACTAAGCTCTGTGGCTTTGGGTAAGACATTTTATCTCTCTTAGCTTCAATGTCCTCATCTCTAAAAAGGGGATGGGAGTAATAATTTACAGTTTGTATGAGGATCAAATGAAATGATAGCTATAGAACTTAAAGCACTATGTAAACTACCAGTAATTTTTAGATGGCAACCTGGCAACAAAGTATAGTGGAAAGAGTACTTGAATTGAGGTCAGGAGAAGTGGGTCTGTGTCTTGGCTTGGACCCTGACCTGCAGTATGATTGTGGTTGAGTACCTTTACCTTTCTGAGTTTTATTATCTTCATCGGTAGAATGAGACTACCACTACTTGTCCATATTTCTCTATCTATGTGCCAAAGAGGTTCTCTTCAACTTGCCTGAAGAACTTCCTCTTATTCTTTTAGTACTTAATTCAGTTGAACAAGTATACATGAAGTGCTGAGCCTTCAAACTGTTCTGTGTCTGTCCTATTTCTGTGCAAAGTACTGTGCTGAGGGCAATGGGAGATAATGCAAAGTTGAGATAATACCCTGTCCCTGTGCTTTAAGAGACAGTCTCTTTGAATCCCAGTGGCCAAGAGAAACATACAGCTTTCTTTCTGGTGATGGGCATCTCTGGATTGAACCAGGTTTCTGTTTGGATAATGGACACTTGGTTCCTGCTTAACCTGTAGTTATACACAAATAATTGTAACACAAATAGTAAACGTTAAGGGGATAAATGCAAATGAGATGCAATGTGAGGTCTGAAAAAGTTGACCATTTGCTGAGGATGCCACAGAAGAGATATTTTGAAGGGATAATGCTTAGTCAAGTATATTTATGATAGATAGACTAAGATCCCAATTCTTTGACTGTGTCCCTACTCTTCCCTTTCTCTAGAACACTCATTATGCCCCCTACACACACCCACACACACCATCATACATCCTCCCATTGCTCTATATGCCTGGAATGATTTTACTCCCTCTCCCCTCTTATCTTTTAAAACCCACCTTGAATGTCATCGCTTTCATGAAGCCTTTCCTAATCTCACTAATGGGTAGCAAGCTTTATTCTGTGCCTTGATAATATTTAACATGTAAAATAATGTTATCCTTATCTGGGTTGATGCCTTAGTCCTCTTGTCTTCATTATTTACTCCCTACTTCCTACTCCCTACTCTCTAGGTTGTTTGTACATATTTGCTTCTGATCCTTGTAGTTCCCAGTACCACCTTGAGGGCAGGGACTATCATTTGCCCTTCCCTGTATCCCCAGAGCTCAGCATAATGCTTGACAATCTAGTAGATAATCAATTAATGCTTATTGAATCACTGACCATATCTTCTATAAACTTTGCATTTCCCCCAGCACCTAACACTTAAGAAATGTTTGTTGTTCTTGCTACCAGCCCAGCACACTCTACCCAGACAAGTTCTACCCCAAGCACACCATGGAAGTCTCTTAGCTCAGCCTCCGGCAAAAGCTTTGGTCCTTGGCCTTCTTTTTTGATGGGGCCAGAAGGAGAAGCCCAGTATGGAAGTTTAGTACTTATTCTGTTTTACTTATTCCGCCTTCTACTCCCTGCCCCACCCCCCACACATACTTTTATTTTTCTGGAGAGAAAAAAAATGACATAAAAGGTCATTGGTTAAAAGACTTATTAGGTACTTCTAAAAACAACACAATGCTTTAGAAAAATATAAAAGAGCCCCCCCAAAAAGAACTTCTTATTTAGAAAATACATTTCTAATCATGTGCAATTTTAAATTGGATAGATGGGAGTTGGTGCTAAGGTTTGGAGTAACTTCCAGAAGTAAGAGCTGTTCCCTGAAGAAAGATTGCTCTGAGCGACAACAACACATGCCCCATAGCCATACACTTACACATATCATGAAACCTAGTAATTAGGAGGCTGTGTATGTGAAAAAGTAGGCAGTATGTTACCAGAGAGGCTGATTGTTGACCTACCTTTATCTTGCCCTAAAAGTATATGAGAAGAACTTTGGCATTAGTAAAATGAAACATCTGTTTTATTTAATAATGATAATAAAAAAACTTGCAATGACAAATCCCAATAATAAATTCTGTTTGGAATTAAAACATACTCTGTTAGAACTCTGGAAGAATAAACAGATTATAAAAAAAGATTGTAAAAATGTTAGCATCCGTAGGGAGTTCAGTCACCTCAGGCCATGATATTATATATACCCTGCGATCTCTCATTCATTTTGAGGGCAATGTGTCCTAGGCTGAAGCTCTGGCTAGCTTCAATTCTTCCATGACCTGGAAATTAAGTGCTTTTATAATGCCATCTACATAACTGATAATAAAGGCCCTTACACACAGTTCCAAAGAAAGCAATGCTTAAAAAAGCAGATGTTCTGTTTTCCACACACCACTAAGACTTCCTGTGTCTATCCAAATACCTCCACATTTGTCTCTGAGAAGGAAAAACAGAAGAAGCATAATGACTAAAAGGTATGCTTGGATCTAGGGGAAAATTCCCTATTTAATAAAAACTGCTAGGAGAACTGGAAAGCTGTCTGGAAGAAACTAGGCTCAGACTAACAGCTTACACCATACTCCATAATATATTCTAAAGGGATGTATTACCTGAATATTCAAGATCATACTATAAAAAAATTAAAAGAGAAGCATATCATGTACCTCTCACAGTTATGAGTAAGAGATACATCCTTAATCAAACAAGAAGTAGAGGCAATTACAAAAGATAAAATAGATAACTTTGATGATTTGAAACTTAAAAGCTTCTGCACAAACAACATAATGCATCTCAGATAAGAAGGGAAGTATGGTCAAATGGAAAAAATTGGTATCAAATATATCTATATAGATAGATGACAGATAGTTTATATATCTTGGACACTAAACTCTTATCAGAGGAATTTGATACGTCTAATGCAGAGTGAAGCAAGCAAAGCCAGGAAAACGATAAACAGAGCAACTTTAACAATGAAAATGGAAAGTACAAAATTTACTTTTATCCCAAAAGTAAATGGAATAAAATTATAATGATCAAGTGGGGGGACTTATAGGGGCAGAGCCAAGATAGTAGAGTAGATAAAGCACTCATCTGAGCTCTCTCAACACTGCCCACAAAACAACTTTAAAATAACACCTCATTTAATTCTGGAATGGCAGAGCCAACAAAAGGTCAGAGTAAGACATTCTTTCAGCCCAAGATAACTTAGGAGTTTGGAAAGAGAGATCTGTGATACAAGGGTGGAAGGCGTCCTGAAAACCATATGGCTGCAAAACCAGTGGTGAAACCAGAAGGTGACAACAAAAGCAGCAGCAGCTTTAAAAGCTCTCAATCCAAAGATAGTCAGGGGACCTGGCAACTGGTCAAAAAGAGATTACAGGGAACCCTTATGCTAGCACGGGTTGTAGGATCAGATGCTATTTGGTAAATCCATTGTTTATACGCACATCTGGGTCAGACTTTAGGGGTAGAGAGGAGCACTTTCAGTCAAGAGGGAGCAGAAGCCCTGAGGGGCAGCATTGCTTTTGGTCACAAGGGGTTTGGGCCCTGAAAAACAGTGTCAATTGCAATCCCAAGAGATCAGGGGCCCTTCTTGAGTAAGAAATAGAGTGTAGACCGGGAGAACAATTAGTACACCTCTGTTAGATCACTCTATCATGGAAGCACTGTAAACTTACAAGCCTCTAAAACTATCCCTGAAAAAAGCAGTGCAAAAAAGCCTTAAAGCTTCAGACAGTGCTTCTCATGCAACACACTGAGAACAGAGTCCAACTTTAACATAAAGTTCAAAATCAAGAAATAGAGTTGGGGGAAAAAAGATGAGCAAACAAGAAAAAAAGTAACCTGACTATAAAAATCTACTATGGTGACAGGGAAGATCAAGAAATAAATTCAGAAGAATACAGTGAAGTTAAAATAGCCATAAGCAAAGCCTCAAAGAAAAAATTATGTAAATTGGACACAAGTTCAACAAGAATTACTAAAAGAGGTAAAAAGTGATTTTCAAAATCAAATAAGAATGATAGAAAAATTAGGTAAATAAATGAAAGCAAAGAAACAAAATTGTGAAAAGGCAATCAACAGCTTGGCAAAAGGGTCACAAAAATTACTGAAGAAAATAACACCATAAAAAAATGTTATTTCAGGCTGAGCCAAGATGGTGGATTAGGGGCAAGCACCCAGCTGAACTCTCCCAACATTCCCCTCCAAACAACCTTAAAATAACACCTTAAATCAAATTTTGGGCAAGCAGAGACAACAGCAGTTCAGAAGTAGAGTCTAGCCTAAGAAAACTTAAGGGGTTGGCATGTGGCCATGGCAGCTGCAACAACAGCATGAGCTTCAAGAGCTCTCAGCCCAAAGATGGTAAGGTCAGGGAACTGATCAGAATGAGAATGGTAGAGGAAAACTTGGGAAAAGACATGAGATCAATGTAAGAAAATTATAAAAAGAGAGTCAACATTTCAAGAAAAAAGGCACACACACACACACACACACACACAATTGAAGAAAGTACCTTAAAAACCAGAATTGGCCTAATGGTAAAAGATGCACAAAAATTCACTCATTGAAGAGAAGTCCTTAAAAACCACAATTGGCCAAATAGGAAAAGATGCAGAAAATCTCACTGCAGAAAATAAGTCCTTAAAAAATAGAATTGGGCAAGTGGAATCTAATGATTCCTCAAGACATCAGGGAACGATAAAACAAAATCAAAGAATTAAAAGTTTTTTTAAATGGTAAATATTTCATTGGAAAAAATAACTGACCTGGGAAAGAGATTTAGGAGAGATAATTTAAGAATTATTGGACTGGGGCAGCTAGGTGGTACAGTGAATAGAGCACCAGCCCTGGAGGCAGGAGGACCTGAGTTCAAATATGGCCCCAGGCACTTGACACTTACTAGCTGTGTGACCCTAGGCAAGTCACTTACCCCAATTGCCTCACCAAAAAAAAAAAAGAAAGAAAGAAAGAAAGAAAGAAAAAGAAAAAGAATTATTGGACTACCTGAAAGCCATGATTATCAAAGAAAGAGCCTAGACATAATATTTCAAGAAATTAGCAAGGATAACTGCCCTGATATCCTAGAACCAGAGGGTAAAATAGAAACTGAAAGATATCCTCCTGAAAAAAGATACCAAAATGAAGACTCCCAGGAATGTTATAGCCAAATTCTAGAACTTCTAGGTCAAGGATAAAATATTGCTAGCATCTAGAAAGCAATAACCCAAATATCATGGAGCCACAGTTAGTATCACACAAGATTTAGCAACTTCAACCTTAAATAAGTGAAGGACTTTGAATGTGATATTCTAAAAGGCAAAGGTGCCAGATAGGATTAAAACCAAGAATAACCTACTCAGCAAAAGTCATTGTAATCCTTCAGGAGCAAAAATGGTAATTTAATGAAATAGAAGACTTTCAAGCATTTCTGATTAAAAGAACAGAGCTAAGAAGATAATTTAACTTTCAAATACAAGACTCAAGAGAAGCATTAAAAGGTAAACATGTAAGAGAAATTATAAGGAACTCAATGGAGTTAATTTATATTCCTATATGGGAACATGATACATGTTTTTCTAAGAACTTTATCATTATTAGGGAAGTTACAAGTATTCTACATAGAAAGAGGGTGCAGGATAGAGAGTACTCCAATATGGTTGAAGCATGTAATGCATGGAGAGATAAAACATGAGATAAATCTGGGTACAAAGAGTAGCGCTAGATTTGTGAGGTCCTTAAATGTCATATAATTGGCAGCTAATAAAAGAACCACTGAAGTTTTTTGGTCAGCATGAAATGATCAAATATAGAAAATTATTTTGTCAGAAGAAAGCCTATTCTGGGATCGGTCCGAAGAATAGATTAACAGGGGAAACTAGGGACTTGGTGGGGGAGGGAGAATGACATCATAGAATTCAAGAGCATACCAAATTTTATCCCACCTTTATGATACTAAACTCTAAAGACTCTTCTTCGGTTACAGTATTACCGTTTCATGGCTTTCTAACTCTCCCAAACCCTTGATTCCTCCAAAACCTAATCATCACCCTCGTTTTGGTTTCCAGTCCCTTCCTGTTTTCCCAGTCCACCCCTTCTGCTCAGGCCTCATTTCCTTCTCTTCATGTTTTCTGCAGCACAAACTCAGGCTCTCTTCCCCTCCTTCCTACCCCACTTCAGTGGACTTATTTGATTAATATATTCAGAAGAGAATCTCTCAAATTTTCAGAATCAGAGCAATAGAAGATCAGAGAATAATTATTAATCAGGCAATCAGCATTTCAAAGGCTAGTAACATTTGGTCAGTCATTAATAAACACCTACCCTGCATGAAGCATTTTGCTAGAAGAATGGTTCCTACCTTCTTGGAGTTTGCAGTTTAGAAGGGAAGACAATAACAAAAACTTACATTTATATCCCTTTAAGGTTTTCAAAGTACTTTAAATGTATTATCTCATTTGAGCCTCACTACAATAAGGTGCTATTGTTATCTTCATTTCGTAGATAGAAAACTAAGGATTAGAGAGGTTAAGCAATTTGCCTAGGGTCACATAGGTGTTAAGTGTAAGATAGAATTTGAACTCAGGTCATCCAGTACTATATCCATCATGCCACACTACCTGCAACTATGGTACACTGCCTTCTAAGTTAATGTACACAAATAACTAAGAATGTAAGATAATACAAACAATTATAATATAAGACAAAGTGTCAAAATGAAGTACAAATCTCTGTTCAGGGTAGGAAGAGAATACTTCTGACTTGACAGAACAGATCATAAAGGTGGCTAGGAATTAGTATGAGAAAAGATACAAAAGCTAGAAATCCAAGGGAATTTGTGGAGGACAATTCATGATCTAGTTTGATTGGGAACACTGTATTCATGAAGGGGAGTGCTGAGGATATGATTGGAAATATTGGTTGTAGCAAAACTGTGGAGGGCCGTGAGTGTCAAAGAAAAAGTAGATTGTCTTGGTAAGGAAATGGGGAACCTTTGAAGACGTTTGAGTAATGCAGAGAATATGATCAAAGCTATATTTTAGGAAGGTTTATTAAACAGTAGTTTGTAGGACTGATGAGTGGGGAAAAGACTGGAGGCAGAAAAAACAGGTAATGTCAATCTGAAGCTCACAAACCTAGTGAATGTTGAGGCATAATCTAACATCTGAATAAATACTATTTCCTCTCCATGCCTTGAGTGCACGGACAATTTTGGTTTTTTCCTTTAAATTCTTCAGAATCTTGCATGATGCTTGTATGTTGTAGGTCCTTAATTAATGCTTCCCTCTTTCTTTGAGAATTGGAACTGAATTGCCTCCCTTCCTTTCTGTGTCTCTTCTCCCTCGCAAATCTACTTTTTTCTCCACCTCCTCTTTGGAGGATAGGATATGAAACTAAATTTAGTATTTCTTGTAATTCAGAGTAAAGTTTTGGGTCTTCATTTTTCTTTTTTAAAGCAAGGGAGTTGAATATTTTATAGTTCTCACCTTTAGAAAGCACTTAGCACAGTGTCTGAAACATAGTAGGTATAAAATAAATGCTTGTGTACTGACTGACTAAAAATAAACTGCACTTATTTTTGCACATGGTCTTTAATTGGCTTGTTCTATTAGTCAGGGGCCTGACCAAAAACAAACAACCGAACAAAAAAATGAAAAACAAAACAAAAATGGTCACTCTTGTCTTAGAGAGTAAAGATTACATTGTAATATGTATTTTTACAAGAAGGTACATTTAGGACACTCAGTAAATATTCTACCACTGTCATTGAAAGATGGCTAACATTTCTACAACATTGGGGAAAGGTTAATAAGATACACAAGATGCACACTATTAGCCTCTGTGCCTAGGGGCAGCTAGGTGGCACAGTGGATAGAGCATTGGCCCTGAAGTTAGAAGTACCTGAGTTCAAATCCGGCCTCGGACACTTGACACTTGACACTTATTAGCTGCATGACCCTGAGCAAGTCATTTAACCCTCATTGCCCTGCAGAAAAAGAAAGAAATAAAAAAGGGTACAACAGACAGAAGACCAGTAGCATACAGTTTAAAATGAAGAAAGAAAAGAAACATATATAATAGAATTTGCATTTTTAAAAACAACTTAATATCATGCTATATAATGATAACAATAACTAATATTCATACAGCATTTTGAAGTTTGCAAAGCATTTTCACATACTCTCTCACTTGAACCACATAATAACCCCAAGTAATAGGTGCTATTATTATACTCATTTTATAGATTAGGAAATTGAGGCTAAAGGGGATTAAATAACTTGCCAAGAATCAGCTAGCTTGTCAACTGCCATAAGGATATGAACTCAGGTCTCAAAGAATGTTTTTAATATTGGATTTTTGTGAATTTGTGGTAAGGGGCTGTGTATGTCTGTGATATAGTAAGTGGACATTTTTGCGTTGTACAAGTCTTTTAATACATATGTTTTCACTGAACTTTTCTTAGTAAGAAAACAAGAATGAGGAAGTGACATGTATTCTCTCCAGGGTCTCTATTTGACATGGAATGACCTAATCTAAACTCCAAACTACAGAGGACAAAGTAAACCCCCAATAAAAGATTTTCTTTTCATTTTAATATGCCAAAATGTTCTGGTAATAATAGCCATGGTAACCCTCTGAGACTTCTATTAGCTGGTCAAGTATTCACCATTTTAGTTTTCCCAGAAAATAAAAACTCTGCTCAGAAAAAAGGGGAAAAAATCAAACCTCTATTTGTAGCTTTAAAAACACAATGCAAGGAAATGGCATTATTACATGCAAACTGGTATCTGCCTGATAATGAAATTGACCTTTAAATGTGTTATTCATCCATTATTACTTGGATAGAATCAAAGAATCACAGTCCAGGAATTCAAAGGGATCTTCAGGGTCATTTAGTCCCCCTCCCTGCCCATTACATAAATTGCTTCTCCAGCATCCTTGATAATGATCAACTAGCCTCTGCTAAAACACCTCCACTGACAGGAAATTCACTCCTTCCCAAAGAAATCCATTCTATTTTTGGACAGCTCTAATTGTTAGAAAATGCTGCCTTTTATTGAGTCCTATAACTTCCACCCATTGCTCCTACTTATGTCCTTTGGTGCTAAACTAAATGAGCATAATTTTTCTTCCATATGACAACCCTTCAAACCTTAAGGGAAAATAGTTGGTTGCTTTTTTCAAAATCTTTTCTTCTTTAGGGTAAATATCCCTAGTTCTTCCAAATATTCCTTCATATATCATTTTTGAGACCCATTCACCATGCTACTTAGTCTTGTGTGGATTTGCCATGGTTACTCACGTCCTTCTTAAAAACCAAAATGTAATACTCTCCAATTATTAACTGACCAGCTCAGAGCGGACTGTGACTATGAGTTCTCTTGTTCTGGATACTATTCTTCTACTGATCCAGCCTAGGTAGCAAACTACTCCAGTATCTTTGCCAAGAAAACCTCAAATGAGGTCACAAAGAACCAGAGACCACTGAGAGGGTCACATACATCATCATGCTAACTTTACTGGCAATCTGGTCATCCTGTTGACTCATATTGAGTTTGCAGTCAACTAACCCTCCCATACCTTTTTTACACAAACCACTGACTAGCCATGTCTCCCCAAGGCTATAATTATGCCACTTGAATTTTAAACTCTAAGTGCCAGAGGACCCCTATCCCTCCTGAATTTTACATCAACCCTTGCCAATTGCTGTAGCCTATCAGGAATTCTTGGAATCATGATTCTGTCCTGCAAGAAATTAACCACCTTTCCCAATTTCATGTTATTTACAAATCTGAATACCACCAGTTATAATGACTTCATAGGACACCATCTAGTTTTCCATACAAACAACAGAACAAGGCTGATACTGATTTCCTAATGATTTTCCATTCTCCATTAGTAGCTCTGCTTGGCTTTTACTCCCATTGATAACAGCATGCCTCCTTTTCCCTCCACTCTCTCCACCCCTTTCAGCTTTCTTTTGTATGTTTTCTTCCTCCATTAGAATGTAAGCAGTTTGAGGGTAGGGACTCTTTATTTATACCCCTAATGCTTAGTACATTGCCTGACAGTAGGCCCTTAATACATATTTATTGAATTAATCAACAATGATACACTAAAACTCTATGGCTTTGGTCATTAACCAGTTATAAATCACCTATGTGCTTTTGTCCAGGGTACTATTCTCCATTCTGTACTTTTTTTTTTGGTGGGGCAATGAGGGTTAAATGACTTACCCAAGGTCACACAGCTAGTAAGTGTCAAGTGTTTGAGACTGGATTTGAACTCACGTCCTCCTGAATCCAGGGCCCATGCTTTATCCACTGTGCCACCTAGCTGCCCCCAGGGTACTATTCTCAATTTTGAATATGAAGTTATCAATGAGAGATATCAAATACTTTGCTGAAACTGTACAATGTCCATAAGCAAGAATTCTTTATGTGAGGGTCTGTGGATTTGTTTTTTAAAAATATTTTTTGGGGCAGCTAGGTGAAACAGCGGATAAAGCACTGGCTTCTGATTCAGGAGAACCTGAGTTCAAATCCAGCCTCAGACACTTGACACAAGCTGTGTGACCCTGGGCAAGTCACTTAACCCTCATTGCCCTGCAAAACAAAAACAAAAGAAATTTTTTTTTTATTTTTGGGGTTTTTTTGTGGGGCAATGAGGGTTAAGTGAATTGCCCAGGGTAACACAGATAGTGAGTGTCAAATGTCTAAGGCTGGATTTGAACTCAGGTCCTCCTGAATCCAGGGCTGGTGCTTTATCCACTATGGTTCCTAACTGCCCCTAAATTTCTTTTTCTTTCTTTCTTTCTTTCTTTCTTCCTTTCTTTCTTTCTTTCTTTCTTTCTTTCTTTCTTTCTTTCTTTCTTTCTTTCTTTCTTTCTTTCTTTCTTTCTTTCTTTCTTTCTTTCTTCCTTCCTTCCTTCCTTCCTTCCTTCCTTCCTTCCTTCCTTCCTTCCTTCCTTCCTTCCTTCCTTCCTTCCTTCCTTCCTTTCTTTCGCAGGGCAATGGGAATTGACTTGCCCAGGGTCACACAGCTAGTGTCAAGTGTCTGAGGCTGGATTTGAACTAAGGTCCTCCTGAATCCAGGGCCAGTGTTTTTATCCACTGTGCCACCTAGCTGCTCCCTAAAAATATTTTGATAGCAGCATTTCAATAAAAGTGTTTTCCTTTGTAACATAATGTTTTTGTTGTATGAACTTAAAAATATTTTTCTGAGACTTTGTAAGCTTCACCCAATTGCTAAAGGGTTGGATCCATGACTGAAAAAAAGGTTAAGCACCTCTGATCGATAGAATCTACCTCATATACCAGTCTAGTAACCCTGTTAAAAAAAGGAAACAAGATTAGTCTTCATGACTTACTTATTCTTCTGTTGGTCCTCAATGATCATAACATTTCATTTTAATTCTTCAACAACACCAACTTTACCTGATCATTACTAGTGACTGGTACATGTACTACTCTAAGGATCACAGGGGTTCCTGGTGGCCTCTTTACCTAGCCAGTCTATTGTGACACTCCCTCTAACTAGAGGTATACTATCTCTACTGATAAAGGTGATGATAATGATACGAATCACATGTGGGTGCCATGATACCTGGACCAATACTTAAAAATATGTCATGAGTTGCACTTGATATTTAGCAGGTCCCAGGGTCCCTGACTATTCTGGCATGTGTTCTTCTGGATTTTATAGGCTTCTTAGCCCTCCAAAAGAAATCCAGTTGTTCCATTAAAATGCATGTGACCTTTTCCTTCCCCCAAGAAGTCTTCTTAGATTAATCATGTACAAACTCTGTGTTTTCTCACTGCCAAAAAAAAATTCATTAAATTTTGCTAAGTTTCATGGTATTAGCTGTTCCTTTAGATTTCTCTAATTCAGAATGATTTCCATAATATTAATTTTACTCTTTTGACCCCAAAGGTTGGAAGCTACTCATAAATATGGTAATAATGATAGATATAATTAGAGGAATAAATGGAGCAGTGAAATGATCCAGAAAGCGCAGTATGAAAACAAAGCTTCATTTCCTTTCCTCTACAACAAACTATAATCCAAAACCCCAAAGCACTAGGATACCTGAAAAAAATCAAGAAAGGAGAAGCTAGAAGAAGGCAAAAATGGGGCACACAGAAAGGTTTAGTTAGCCTCTGTGAGAAGCTGGGTAAAAGTTACAGGAATTCAAATATACTATAGGTTAATTCCTGTCCTCTGACATAATAAAATGTTTACCTGTGGGGTAGGTGTTAGTTCTGTCTTACCACACTAGTAATATGAAGGGGTCCAACTTATTGAACTATTTCCTATATGCTTTTGTATATAATTTCCTATATACGTTTTTTTTTTTTTGTGAGGCAATTGGGGTTAAGTGACTTGCCCAGGGTCACACAGCTAGTAAATGTTAAGTGTCTGAGGCCGGATTTGAACTCAGGTACTCCTGACTCCAGGGCGGGTGCTCTATCCACTGTGCCACCTAGCTGCCCCTCCTATACACTTTCAAATAGCATATAGCTCAGTGATCCTGATATCACTCTTTTTTTAAATAGTTCTGTAAAACCTTCAAGAGGCAGCAAGGTGGCCCCAGTGGATAGAGTGCCAAGCCTGGAATCAAGAATACCTGAGTTCAAATCCAACCTCAGAGACTTACTAGCTATGTGACCCTGAGTAAGTTACTTAACCATGCTCAATTGCCTCAATTTCCTTATCTATAAAATAAGCTGAAGAAAGAAATGGCAAAGCACTGCAGTATCTTTGCCAAAAAACAAACCCAAATATGCTCACACAGAGTCAGATAAGAATGAAACACCTGTACCACCACTACAACAAAGCCTTCAAAAACCATAGAGTAACCTAAAACTTATGACTGCCTGGTAACACAGATTATACAAAGCACTTGCAAATCAAGAGTGCTGTCATAAGGATGGGGATCATGAGTTGGAAGGACAGAAGCAAAGGAAGAAAGGAAGGAAGAAAAAAGTCCAAAAGCTGGTGAGTCAGAGTATCAGAGTTCTGAGTCTCAGATTCAAATCTATAAAATAGAAACACTCATACTATCTACCCCACAGGATTCTTATGGAAAAGTGTTCTGTGAACCTCAAAGAATATAGAAACTAATAGAGAGAAACAAATTTACATATAGGTTCACCCATCAATAATTCAGTAGATTACAATCTGGATTTGGATCTCATCTCCAACATTATGAATTGTGTAATCAATCAACCAATTAATAAACATTTATTAAATTCCTACTATGTGCCAGGCCATGTGCTAATCACAGGCAAGTCACTTACTCCCTTTGAGTCTCAGGTTCCTCATCTATAAAATGGGGATAATAATACATGTTGTCTCTACCACATTGGTATAGGGATTAAGTGTAAAATGAAAACCTTAAAGCAATATATAAATTTAGCAATTGTTATTGAGGGTAGCTAGTTGGTGCAGTGGATAGAGTGTCAGGTCTGGAGTCAGGAAAATCTGAGTTCAAATCTAAGCTCAGGCACTTTCAGTGTGTGACCTTGGGCAAGTTATTTAACTCTGTCTCCCTCAATTTCCTCATCTGTAAAGTGAGCTGGAGAAGGAAATAGCAAACCACTCCAGTCTCTTTGCAAAGAAAACCTCAAATTCAGTCATGAAGAATCAGACATGACTAAAATGACTGAACAACAACAACAAACTTATTTTTGATAATCTACAGAGCTCATGGTATTGGGCCAGGGAATGGGAAAATAAATGCTGTAAATAAGACTTGTACAAATAATGAAGCAGAACCAAGAGAAAATTGTATATAGTAACAGCAATATTATAAGAACAACTTTGAGCAACTGTCATTTTGACTTAGTTATATTATATATATATATTATATTATAACAGAATATTATAAATATTCAAATTAACTACAAATGACATATAAAGGAAGTCCTATCTGCATTCAGGGAAATAACTAATAAATAGAAGTATGTGTGAAATGATTTTACACACATACACACACACACACACACACACACACACACACGCACAAGCACATATTTGTTCCTAATGGTAGCTATCTCTAGGATAGCAGGGGGTGGGAGGAGGAAAGAAAAAAGGGGAAAAAGAAAGTTACATGATAACTTCAATATATATTCAA
The DNA here is from genome assembly GCF_019393635.1 of Dromiciops gliroides. Lineage (NCBI taxonomy): Eukaryota > Metazoa > Chordata > Mammalia > Microbiotheria > Microbiotheriidae > Dromiciops > Dromiciops gliroides. The sequence continues at coordinate 365,958,469 of NC_057864.1, read as the reverse complement.
AAGGAATAGCAGGTTGTACATAATAGATTTGCATTTTCATGTGCAATCATCTTTTTTCTATACTGTTATGTGTTCTGATGAAAAATTTGAAAGATATGATTTCTGGGTAATTTAATCATTTTATTAATAAAACTGACAGGTTATTAATAAAAGGGTGGTCATTTGGCTGTCTCTCTTAGATCAAAAATCATCATGCCTGTGAGGCTTACCGCTTATATACCCTTGAAACAGTAGGTGGTTCATCAAAAAGCAATGAAATCTATTTGGTTAATGTAATTATAGGGAGGCTATAGTAAAATGAAGTCTCATACTAGACTACCTATAGTTTTAGGCTATCAATTCAAAAAATGTATACCCTTTTCAAAGGGTGGGCTCAGTGACCCCTGGACAGAGAAGCCTTCCTTGGATAGCTAGACAAAAGGATCTGTCTTCTCACAAGCTTGAATAAAGGCACTCTAGATTAAATTCCTAGCATGGCTTGGTGGGCACTGACCAAGATGAGGAGAGTTAATGTGATCTTATCAGTAAAGTCTAACTTTTGGAAGAAAGGGGGGAAGCTCTGAATCTCCCCCAAAATATTGGTTATAAATAATCATTTCCAATGCATATTGCTACCCATTTTTCACTCTAATCCTGGTGACTCTTGTCCAAACTGTTACAAAAGTTCACCACAGTGAATCCACCCAATGTGGTTGAGATTTTTGGATTATCCCAACATAGAAAGGGTACTCTGTCCACCTGTCCACCCTTCATTCTTTTTTTTTGGCAAGGCAATTAGAGTTAAGTGACTTGCTCAGGGTCACACAGCTAGTAAGTGTCAAGTGTCTGATTCCGGATTTGAACTCAGGTCCTTCTGAATCCAGGGCTGGCGCTTTATCCACTGCGCCACCTAGCTGCCCCTACCCTTTATTCTTACCATACAAGAAGCCCACTTTTCATTCATTCATTCATCATATAGTTTTTGATGATGCCCTTTGTTCCTGTTCTTGTTTGGAGTTCCTCACTGGTTACATGTTGCAGTCTACTCACAATTACCATGTACTTCTCTCCTACCCTCTGTGTGATGCTTACCTATAGTTCTTCAGCGTACTGGTTTTCTATGTCTCACTGCCATACAGAAACATTGGTAAAATGTCAGTAATGGAAAGAGGGGGTTGGTTTTAATGTGTAGAATGTATTGAAGAAGTACAAAAGAAAGTGCTTCATAGGTCCACAGGGAAAGGTTATTACTGAAAAAGACAATAAGGGAAGCATTATTGGAGTAGGGAACATTTAAGCTGGGCTTTAAAGAATAGATAGAAATTCAACTAGCAAGGGGGGCGGTATGTCAGGAGTAGGGATCCATGGGAACAAACGAATAATGGAAGGAAAGTACCAAAAATGTTCAGGAAACATAAAAGGGTCCAGATTGGCTGGAGCAGAGAGAGCTTTGGGTGAGTGGGGGTGTAATAAGTGATAAGAATGGATAAGTAGTGAGCGCCAGATTGCAGGGGTCTTGGAAGGCTTGCAGAGTCTTAGAAATGGATCCAGAAATTCTCTGGGGCTTGATAAACCTTGGCACTGTGCCTATGCTGCTCTAATAAAGCAAGAAACTTAAACTTCCAGATTGTTTGGGATTTTAAAGTTACATTCTTAGTAGTATTTCAGGCCATTGTTTTTGAAATATGCACTTGGTCTATGAGAGATGCACAAAGGAGTAGCTAGGGTGGAGGGAGCAGTGGGTAGGGGGCCAAACCTAGAGGCAGGAAGACTCCTCTTCCTGAGTTGAAATCTGGTCTCATACAGAGGCTAGCTGTGTGACCCTGGACAAATCACTTAACTCTGTTGGCCTTGATTTCTTCATCTATAAAATGAGTTGGAGAAGGAAATGGCAAAACATTCCAATATTTTTTCTAAGAAAACCCCAAATGGAGTCATGAAGAATCAAACACAACTGAAAAATTACTGAATGACAATGACAAGAAGAGGTGCATAAGATGATAAATTCAGCTGAAGAAAAATGTTACTCCACTCATGGTTTTGAAATCAATCAAGTTGAAACCCACTGTATATAGCCAGCCATGGGAGTTACAGAAGTGCAAGAAGACATGCTGTCTGCTCTCAAGGAACTACCTTATAATCTAACTCTTAGTCTAACTCATACACATGAAATGACTAGAAAATAATGGGAAAAAAGCATATAATTTACCACTATGATCTATGAACCAAGAAGTGTGACGAGAGAGCAGAGATGACAATGTAGTAGGAAGCAACATAGCCCAGCTATCCCTACAGAGAGCTAAAAAGGGCATTAGGCAATGTAGTGATCAGAAAATCTAAAAAGAAACCATGATGAATAGTAAGGATTTTGACCAATAGGTAAGTGACCAGGGAAGAAACTCTGAAACTCCAGAGCAAGATCTAGGATTCAACTCTCATACTCATACTCAGAAGTAGGTTTGTAATTTAGTTGCACTAATAGGGATTGGACACTCAGCACCCTTATGCTTAAGGATTCAGCTCCAAGGGGATCAGTCCAGGAGTAGGCTATGGGCTCTCTTGCAGAGCCTTCCAGACAGGTGACAGGGGGTAAGTCCAGCAACTCTCTGGAGCTCCACCAAGTCTACAATTGTATTGTTTAGACACAAACCAGGGCCTAGAACTTGGAAACTGCAGGAGAGCAGCTTTTAGATCATGTCCTAGATTAGAATGTAAAAGGCCCACTGAAAGTATACAGCTCCCTGATCTGAACTGCCCCTATATTCCTCAAAGAACACGGCATACAGTGATGAGAGAACATAGCAGCATGTAGTATAGCCCAGGATCACACAAGGAAATATTAGTCCTGCCAGAAGTTTATAGAGGCTGATCCTATCATAAAGTCTCAATGCTAGAGGTAAGACTGTAAGGATGAGGAAAAAAATTCCCCTTAAAAAGAGCCAGGTGGTAGTAGGGCTACCTAAGACAAGAACGCAGAAGAGGAATAACTCCAAAACATCTATAAGCAAAGCCTCAAAGAAAAATGCAGTGTGGCCACAAGGTCATTTAGAAGAATTCTCAGAAGAAATTAAGGAAGTGGGTTTTTTTTTTTAAGTGAGGCAATTGGGGTTAAGTGACTTGCCAGGGTCACACAGCTAGCAAGTGTTAAGTGTTTGAGGCCGGATTTGAACTCAGGTACTCTTGACTCCAGGGTCAGTGCTCTATCCACTGCACCACCTAGCTTCCCCAGGAAGTGTTTCAAAAATACTTTAAAAATGAGAAATTCTAGAGGAAAGAATCGGAAAAATGCTAGCATTCCTATAGAGCCTTAAGCAAAGTGTTTTACAACTGTTATCTCATTTTATCCTAACAATAACCAAGGAGGTAGGTGCTATCATTATCCCCATTTTACAGGTGAAGAAATTAAGATTTAGAGAGTTTAAATGACTTTCCCAATTTCATAAAGTTAGTAAGTATCTGAGGTCGGATTTTAACCCAGGTATTCCTGACTCCAATTTCAGTGCTCTAGTTATAAACTTTTCTTCAAGTAACACACTTTGTTTGTTTGGTTGGTTTGAAGGCAATGAGGGTTAAGTGACTTGCCCAGGTTCACAGAGCTACTAAGTGTCAAGTGTCTGAGGTTGGATTTGAACTCCAATCCTCCTGAATCCAAGGCCAGTGCTTTATGCACTGAGCCACCTAGCTGCCCCCCAACAGACTTCTTGAAAATTAGAATAGACCAAATGAAATTAATGTTTCTATGAGAATAAAAAATAGCAAAATAGAACTTTAAAAAGTAAAAAAAAAATAGAAGGGTCATGTATATCTTACAAAAAACAATTGAGCTGAAAAGCCGTTCAAGAAAAATACTTTAAGAAGAGTTGGACTGCTTGAAAACTAAGACCAAAAGCAAAAGCTTGAAATTATATTTCAAGATTTTTTTTAATTTAAAAGATTTAAAATTTTTTTAAAATTCCCCAGAACTATTAGAGCCAAAGTACAAAGTGAAAAGAGAAAGAATCCACCTTCTGGAAGAAACCCTGGGATGAGAACTCCTAAGAACAGCATATCAAAACCCTAGAGTTTCCAAGTCAAAGGAAAAGAAAATCTACTTCAGGCTTCTAGGGAGAAAGTATGAGTAACGAGGAACCAAGATTGTCACACTTGTCTGATACTCATACAAGTTTTATTGGTTACTACTATAAAGGAGCAGAGAGCATTCAATGTGACATTCAAAGAAAGAAAGTTAAAATAACTCTGAGGTTCCACCACATACCCATCAGACTGGTAAAGATGAGAAAAAGTGAAAATTGCAGATGTTAGATGGGTTAGGGACAGGCACATAAATACACTGTTGCTGAAGCTATAAATTGATTTTACCATTCTGCCCTCCATGAGTGGTTCTTAGTAATACTTCCCTGCATAGAGGCAATTAGATGATGCAATATATACACCACTGGGTCTGGAGTCAGTAAAATTTGAATTCAAATCCAGCCTCAGAAACTTACTAGCTCTGTGACTCTGGACAAGTCATTTAATTTCTGTCTGCCTCAGTTTCCTCAACTGTAAAATTGGGGTAAGAATAGCAATTACCTCCTAGAGTGGTATTGGAATCCAATGAGATAATATTTGTAAAGCACTAAGCATAGTGTCTGACAAATAGAAGCCAATTAATCCTTCTTTTATTTCTGTAGAAGTATTTCATTGTGCATAGAGGGATCTTTTTATTGTTACTCAATTTATTATATTGTTTGATTACATGTCTTTGGCTTTGAACTCACATGTCATCTTCTGGCTGACTGGTAAACATATATTTGTAGGGATTCCAGAACTATGTTTTGCAATGGGTGCTGACCTCCACAATTTCCTTGAATCTTGGGTAGCTTTGTGGGATCCCAAAAATGAGAAAGGCCCCAGATGTTAGGCAAATCTCATCTGAATTTCCACTAATACACTGTTGATGGAGTTGTGAATTGGTACAAGCATCCTGCAAAGCTATTTGGACCGAAGGAATAGAGATAAACACAGGCAAAACAGGGGAGAAAAAGCTCCAGCAGTCAAACAGCATCTAAAGACAAAATTATAGAAGATTTAGTATGATTGTTCAGTTATCTAGCCAGAAAGAAAGCTTTCTCATTCACTGGTGGAAACTCTAAAGGTCAATCCAAACCCCCCAAATTCAAAAGTGCTAAGACAAACACTAGAAAGAAGCAAGAAATAAGGGCAGGGGAGAAGGACAGCGGATTGAAGAGGAAAGAGAGCAGGTAATAGGAGAAGTGGTAATAATGATTAGAATCAATCACAGAGTAGAGAACCTACTGACAATAGAAAGAAAGAAAAATCACAGAGAATAGAGCTGTCCAGGAGGGAGAAGAAAAAAAAAAAACATTAAACTAAAACAGCACAGCAATCGGTAAGTGCATTTTTAAGGGGAAAGTTAAAGGATGCTCATGCCAATAGGCTCTGAGAAGATTGCTAATGTTTTAATTAGTGATACAATTATAATTGTGCTCTGAAGATAGATAGACAGCATGGCATTAACATACAGACTGTTAGGTGTGGAGTCCAGAAGTCTTGGTTCCAATGCTGCATCAGGTACTGACCAATAATTGTGAGGCCAACAGTTAATGTACTCATCTCTCTAAGCCTCAGTTTTCTAATCTGTAAAATGGGAATAATAAAAACTGTAGTATCTACCTTACACAGTTGTTTTAGGCTCAAATGAGATCATTTAGGTAAAGTACTTTGCAGACTGTCATCATCGCCGTCATCATCACTATTGCATTAATCATATTGTTAACTATATTGATATGAATATATTCCATATGTATGTTGTCTCCTCATCCTCTGGCAAAATGCACGTTTAAAGAAAAGTAGAACTACAACAAGAATAAGTGATGCATATAGCACTTGAGGCTTAGCACTTTGCATACATAATCTCATTTGGTATTTACCATACTGTGAAGAAAGTGCCACTGATCTTATTATTATTATTCCCAATTGACAAATGAAAATACTAAAGATAAAGGCTGTTAAGTAGCTTGCTCGTGGTCCCAGACTAAAAAGTGTCAGAGGTTGGATTCCAACTCCTCAGGAGTAAAATATAGCAAATTAGATAATGCAGTCAGGATTCAAAGAGAGTTCAGCAGAGCCAAGCATTGGGGCATATCTAAGAAGATGAAACTTAACAGGAATAAATATAAAGACTCACACTTCAAAATATCAGCTTTGTAATTATGTGGCATGGACATTACAATATACACCTATTTGAAAAATATCTGAGTATTTTAGTGGACTCAATACTAATCACTAGTATAATAGGGTAGACAATAAAGCTAATTAAATTTTTGTTTTGTTTTGTTTTTGGTGAGGCAGTTGGGGTTAAGTGACTTGCCCAGGGTCACACAGCTAGTAAGTGTCAAGTGTCTGAGGCTGGATTTGAACTCAGGTCCTCCTGACTCCAGGGCCTGTGCTATATCCACTGTACCACCTAGCTGCCCCCAACCTCATTAAGTATTAAGAGGCATGATGCCCAGAACAAGGGAAGTGAGAGTCCTGTTGTATTCTTCACTGGCTAGCCAACATCTGGAGTATTATATTCAATTCTGGGTAGCATATTTTATGAAAGATATTAATGAACTGGAGAAGGTCCAAAGGAAGGCAAGTACGATGCTGAAAGAGTTCCAGATCATGGCACAAGAAAAGTGGTTCAAGAAATTGGGGATATTTAGCCGGGAGAAGGAAAGACTTTTTTCCAGCTAAGATGCTCATGTGAAAACTTCTAGGAAAAAACATCTCCCCTGAGGAATCTTTTTTAAACAATGAAGATTACCAAGTGAAACAAAAATCACAGAAAAATACCATGAAGCTCCTCCATCACATAAAGAATGACACAAAGTCTGTGAGTCATTGATGGCACAAGGAAAACAATCTAAGACCAGAATACTCCTGGGTTGTAAGGACTCCCTAGAAGACCTGCCTAAAGTCAGCATTATCTCCCTTGAGGCCATCCCAGAGACTGAGGCCTGGGAAGAAACTTGAAGAAGGAGACCTTTGGGTAAAGGGAATATAAACAGAGCTGGTTCAACAAAGGATGCCCTAAGAGCTGTAACTAAAACCATCTTGATCCAAAGTCTGATTGCTGTAAGGACTGATACAAGCCTGATTCTCAAATAGGCGAAGGCATGCACAGTGGACAAATCCAGGCCAACTAGAATGGAGGGGAACCCCAGAAAACATATGGAAGCAGGAGACCATGTATAGGCAGAGGGCTACAAAGAAGTCTGCAAATTCAAAACAAATGTGGCATGGTTTAGACCTGATCATGGCACTGCTTTTTTTTGGGGGGGGGGGCAATGGGGGTTAAGTGACTTGCCCAGGGTCACACAGCCAGTAAGTGTCAAGTGTCTGAGGCCAGATTTGAACTCAGGAACTCCTGAATCCAGGGCCAGTGCTTTATCCACTGCGCCACCTAGCCACCCCCATGGTACTGCTTTTTAATCTGAAATTATACCCCCAACCTTTCTCCACTAATGTCCACCATAATATTCTTTTGGCCCTGCCAAAGAGCTACATAGGGTAGGACTGTGTGATGGGAGAGGGTCAGAGGGTATGAACTTAGGGTAGAATGATTAAACAAGAGACTAACACCAATACAATTATCTACTTCTAAGGATAATTGGGGACAGCTAGATAGTGCAGTGGATAGAGTGCTTGGCCTGGAGTCAGGAAGACTCATCTTTAAGTTCAAATCTGGCCTCAGACATTTACTAGCTATGTGACCCTGGGAAGATCACTTAACCTTGTTTGTCTTAGTTTCCTCATCTGTAAAATGAGCTGAAGAAGGAAATGGCAAACCACTCCAGTATCTTTGCCAAGAAAACCCCAAATTGACTCTTCATGAGAGTGAGACATGATTGATAAACAACTGAACAACAACAAGAACAAGGATAATTGGAATTAAAAAGGGCTTCCATCCTGAGCCTACAGAAAAGAAAATATATACAATTTTGTTGATTTAGAGTTTCTTAGCTACACCACTACACCATCCTTTGAAAGTAGGAGAGACCAGTCTCTTTTGCTAATCAATCAGCTATAATATGCATTTTATCTTAGTTCTTGTAATTAGTGACATCGAGATCTAGTCTATATTTTGCTTACCAGTAGGTATGAGGCAGCTCCTTCTCAGAGCTGATGTTTTATTTTTTTTCTTCCCTATATAAGCCATCTCTAACTTTCATCTGGGTTGAAGTTCAGAAGTTAATTTTCTCACTAATTGTTTGGAACCCAAAACACATTTCCCCCCTAGAAACAGTACTATATATGGTGGTTAGGCTCCCAGGTTGGCCCACAAAACCTGTTTAACCCATAATACTATAGTACCACCTTCTATGAGGTTTTTGCTGATTCCCCCAAGTTAGTGCTTTCTCCCCACTCATAAAAATACTTTTTTTTTTAGTGAGGCAATTGGGGTTAAGTGCCCAGAGTCACACAGCTAGTAAAGTGTTAAGTGTCTGAGGCTGGATTTGAACTCAGGTACTCCTGACTCCAGGGCTGGTGCTCTATCCACTGCACCATCTAGCTGCCCCACTTATTTCTTTTTATGTATTTTGTGCTTATCCAGGTTCATGCAGTTTCCCTCCAATAGAATATAAATTCCTTGAGGACAAGATCTATTCAGTTTTTGTCTTTTTATACCCAGTGCCTAGCACATAGTAGACAATAAAATGCTTGACAAATGAATACTGGAAGAATAATATAACTACTTAATGTGCCTTCATAAATAATATGAAATCATTGTATGAGGTTAACCTTAAACAGAAAATGGATTCATTAGGAGAGACTATAGCAAAATACTTTTTTATGGACAAATGATGCTTTTTTAACATAATTCAATATTCAAGTGGTCTTGTGATCTTATCTGTTCAGTAGTTCCCTCCAGTGAAGCAGGTTGCAATCTATTTAATACTAATAATTAAACAAGGCAGAAAAAGTAGAACTGAATAAAACACTTTACTGTAAAGGTTCCTACTTGAAAAAAAGAGTATCATTAGCGGAGGATGGGGAGGGTAGACAGAGACTCCAGTGGACTGGTGAAGGGCACTTCTGGGCATTTTCAAGAGCTTTTGAGGTTGATAGTGCTACTTCTGTTGCATCTTTAAAAAGTATTTTTTCCTTTCTTCTTGATTCAGTCATCTCTATCACTATCAAAATTTTTCTATTTTTTAGCCATAAACCCCATGTCTTTTTTGGGGCCTGGAACAACCTAGGTAGGGCATTCATAAAGAGAATGAATACACACTGCTTCCATTTGGAAGGGGGGAAATTCCCTCTCAATGCCTAGTTTTGTCTCTTTCTCAGTCTCCTGAACACTTTCATTCTCTCTCTCTCTCTCTCTCTCTCTCTCTCTCTCTCTCTCTCTCTCTCTCTCGGTGTTTTAGGTTAGGAGTCTAGCGTTTACAAGGTAGATTTAATATTTGGACCCACATGACCTTATTTCACAACAACCCCTTTGTGCTGAGCTCTTGACTCCTTTGGTTGGCAGGGTCCTACAGCTAATGCTGAGACTATCAGTTTACCACTAGGTCATGCTCCAGAGTTAAAGATGGCAGAGCAGGTTGGATGAATGAACCCCTCTGTGTGCTCAGTCATGAGACCCTTAGGGCTGTGCCCATTTCATAAATCTTCAAACATAAAGTCATACTCTAAGGAATTGGGAGAGGTCAGGAAGGGGAAGACTCTAACCTTGAGGGACTCTTTCCTGAGTAAGAGGAACACTGAAGTTGGAGGAAAGATGGCTAAATAGTCTTCAGCCAGGAACTTTGGTCTCTACCCTAATAGTTCCCAGGAAAGCCAGAATTCTCTCTTCCCATATAGGGAGATAAAATCAGAAAGAACAAGAAGGGAGCCCCAGTAGCCAGCCAGCACTCCTCAGATAGATTTGACCCAAAGCTGACAAATCAAATCAATCAACAAACATTAAGTGCCTACTATGTACCTGAAGGTACCGGCGATTTAATTGGGTAAACAACATCTAAACAACTTTGTCCAAACAAGACATGTACCAGATAAATTGGAGATAATCATAGAGGAAAGACACCAAGGGAGATCAGGAAAGGATTGTAAAGAAAGTGGGATTTTTGCTAGGAAGGAAGGAGGGAAGTTTTATTACCTGAGAAAGAAGGGATTTTAGCTTCAAAGGAAAAAAAGGAAGCCAGGATGGAGGTAGAGATGAAGAAGAGAACGTCCCAGGGATGAGGGAGAGCCAAGGAAAATGCTCAGAGTCTAGAGAGAAAAAAGTCATTAACACCCCAGAAACCACTACAAGGGAAGAGATTTCCTTGGCCAGCGTGGTCAACACAGAAGAGACATTCATTAGGCTGATACTTGGAAACTGGATACTGTTTGTGTTGCCTTTTCCCTTCTTTGATGTTTCCTGTTCTTTAAATACAGAGGAGAGAATTCCAAACTAAAAACCCGCAAATACACTCCAGAAAACAGAGATTCTTACATATTTCCATGTATGTCATGGACCCATTTGGCAATCTGGTAAAGCCTATCTTGGTATAATGTTTTGAAATGCATAAATAAGATAAACAGGAATGTAATTGTAGGCTAAGAACCCTTGGTATAAGAGAATAATACCTTTATCTCTTGGGGAGAGTTGGAAAAAAGGGAGAAAACTTTCAAAATTACTGTCACTTTCCCTTTCTTTCCTACATGCCTGCTTTGGCTAACACCTGTCTAGTGGTTGGAAGACTAGATAACCCCTGACGTTTTCACATCTGCCTTTTCCCCCCTCTCGAACTATCTATGTGAAATGGGCAAAACCTTGACTTTCCTAGAAACTGCAAGGTGGAGCCCATGGTGCTTACAATTTTATGCTAGGTGGATAGTATCTTGTCCCTTATGATGGAAGAGATGTGTATACTTCTACCCACTATGTGTGCTATGGCTTATTTCCAGGAATCAGCTAACATAAAACAACAATCAGTATATTTTCAGCACTCGCTTAATCTGGTGACTTCCTAAAACACAGAATACTCTTTCCCAAGCTCACTCAATGTACAAATGGATTAATGCAAAAGCATTTATTAAAAGTCACTATAGGGGGCAGCTAGGTGGCACAGTGGATAAAGCACAGGCCCTGGATTCAAGAGGACCTGAGTTCAAATCCAGCCTCAGACCCTTGATAATTACTAGCTGGGTGACCCTGAGCAAGTCACTTTGCCCCACAAAAAACAACAAAAAAAAAACACAAAAAAAACCCCGCATTACTATATGCCAAGTTCTGTGCTAAGCACTGCTGATACAAATAGAAAAGAATCTTTGATCTCTACGAATTCACATCCAAACTGGGGGAGATAATACATAAAGGAAGGTTCAGCAACAGATTTAACAGAAGGGCCCTGTGGTCTTAAGAGTGCAGATGCAGGGCAGATGGCAAAACTGTTGGCAAACCCAGATGGCTGGAACAGATATGATACAATGTCATTGTAGGGGCTTAGGATGCTAATTATATAAAGAAAATAATTCAAAGGCAAAATGTGTAGAAACATTTTTTATGGAATATTACTTTTTTAATAAAACAGGAATAGGGAATAGACCTGTGACTTCATTAATTTAGGGAATCCCCAAATAAGGAAACTTCCTTTAACAATGCAGGTTTGTAGCTTCTCTGCATTGTATAATCTTAGGGATTTGTCTAGGGCTTAATCTGAGAAATGGAATGATTTGCCTAAAGTCACAGAGCCAATATTTATCAGAACTTGATTTATCAGAACTTGAACACAGGTATTCCTGCCTTCACCTTCACAGGTATTCCTGTCCACTACACCTCTTAGAAAGCATGTCAATGCATAACATTGTTTCTATCTATTTGGACTATTGACTCTAGAAGCAGAGTTGTGGGGGAAAGAAAAACAACAAAACCAGGATTCTCCTTTACTTAAAGGTCTTAAAGAAAAGGCTAGATGATTGTTTGGTGAGAATATTGTACATGGAATAGCTGTTCATATGTGGGTTGGTCTAGATGACCTCCAGAGTCCCTTTGGATTCCCAGGATTGTGCACCTAAGGGATTAAAAAATGGAGAGAGGAATGAGAGAACTCCCAGAATATTCAGCTCAGCTGAGCTATGTAAAGGATAAAACATGCCCCAAACAAAGGCCAGTAAAGGAAATTTTTGTAGCTAAAGTCAGCTGCAAGAGAGCAATTCATTTATTATCTATCTATTATCTCTCTCTCTCTCTCTCTCTCTCTCTCTCTCTCTCTCTCTCTCTCTCTCTCTGTGTCTATCTACTTATTTATTTATATATTCATTCATTCATTTATTTTTGTGAGGCAATGGGGGTTAAGTGACTTGCCCAAGGTCACACAGCTAGTAAGCCTCAAGTGTCTGAGTCTGAATCTGAACTCAGGTCTTCCAGGGCTGGTGCTTTATCCACTGTGCCACCTAGCTGCCCCTCAAGAGAGCCATTTAAATGTGACATCAACAATTAGGTCTGAGGTCTAAATAGAGAAGTATCCTGTGTGTCTGGGAACCAAAGGAGGTGTGAGAGAAAGAAGCAGAGAGAGAAAACAAGAGAAACATAAACAGAGATAGAAAAACAGAGAAAAAGACAGAGAGAGAGAGAGAGAGAGAGAGAGAGAGAGAGAGAGAGAGAGAGAGAGAGAGAGAGAGAGAGAGGAAGAAAGAAGAGGAAAGAGAGTAGGGAGAAAGAGACAGAGAGATTGGGAGGGAAGGGAGTGGAAGAGAAGAGGAAGAGATTAAGAAAGGGGGGAAGAGGGAGAGAGTACTCAGGCTGGAACTGGGGCTGAAGTAGGGTGAGATAACAAGAGATAAAAGGGACTTCAAGATAATAAATAGACGTGACATTATATTCCTAAGAAGTTTAATTTCCATATAGTTTTGCTTCTGAGATTCCTTCCTGCTCTGGGTGGTATAATGAAATGAACACTGAATTTGGAGTTAGTTGACTTGGATTCTAGTCCCGGTACTACCTGTGACCTTGGGCAAATCTTCACCTCTCTGTGCCTCAGTTTCCTTATCTTTGGAATGAGGGGATTGAGTTAGATGACTTCTTTTTTTTCTAATTTTCTTAATTAGCAGGGCAATGAGGGTTAAGTGACTTGCCCAAGGTCACACAGCTAGTAAATGTCAAGTGTCTGAGGCCAGATTTGAACTCAGGTCCTCCTGACTCCAGGGCCAGTGCTTTATCCACTGTGCCACCTAGCTGCCCCCAAGTTAGATGACTTCTAAATTCTCTTTTGTCTCTAAATTAATGATCCTTATAATCATATGGTCTTTCATACCACAAAAAGAGAATACTTTGCATATTTTAAATGTCCAACTACAATGTGCTCCTTGGACAGTAAACTCCTTGAAGTCAGGGACTGTATGGTTTTTTGGTTTTGTATTACAGTGCTTGGCACTGGTATATAGTAGATATTTAATAAATGTGTGTTGATTGATTTACAATGTGGCAGAAAAGAATGACAGAATAAGTAAAAGGGGGGAAAGATAATGGACTCTGAAGGAGGAATTCCTCATTTTATTTCCCTGGTGATCACAACGGAAAGTTACACAAGCAAGCATCATTGGGAACCTCTTTAGGGAGACTTATTTAAAAGCTGCCTTGGAGGTATTTGTTTCATGCTAATGAGAGCAGGCTGCAGTTAAATAAGAAGTTAGCATGCAAAAAGTCTGATAAATCTCTACCCTCTCTCAGGCAACTACCTCATCTAAAAGTTTCTGAGCCAAACCTCTACTGCTAAATATTGATTGGGTCACCAACATTCTGGGATTTCCATATATGTAACCTTGGGGTTGTTAGCAAAGATTTTAAAAAGAGGTTAATAATTTAAAATGATAAAATTTCCACCCCCAAATAAATAAACAAAAGGAATTATCTAAGTTATCAAGACATAAATGTAAAGAGTCAGAAAAAACTCTTTTTTAAAAAAAAAACTAAATACTACTTGTATAAACAAAAGTTGAGAACTATCTTTACATGTAACAGGAAAAAAATACTTTATTAAAAAAAACCTAAATACTAATTCATTATTTCTACTGTGAGAAGTAGGAGGAAGGTAATGTCATTGAAATTTCTGGAATTGTGAGGTAGTTTCATTTTCCATGAAATATCATATAAGAATAACACTAGTAATAATATTCCATGCTATCAGTATTTCACTGTTTTCAATCAATATTTTTGGATTCATTTGGAATTTAATTGGTATATGGAATTCCCAATAATGAATTCCCTTTACTAATGAAGATTAGTGAATATTCTGAAATGTATAGTCTCAAAGAGTTACATGAGACACTGAGATGTTAAATGAGCTGCCCAGAGTAACATAGCTAGTATGGCATGGTCTGGAGTAGAACCCAGGTCTTTCTGACTATGAAGCTGCCTTTCTCTTCAATCAATAAACTGATAATATTTTAACTCCATGTTACAATATTATATATTGCATGTTCCTTAACAAACAATGGATTAGGATCTTCTGGTACCACCAGGGGAGAGGTCATCTAATGTTCATCTTTGAGAGAAAAGATAGCTCAGAGTCAACTATCTCTGCTGAGTTGCCTTGAGATAGCTCAATGTCTCATGAGTCATCCTGTTCAATAAAGCATCTCTTTTCTGCTTAGGTGCCCTGAGATAGTCCAATATTCTATAAGTCCTCCAATCTGCCAAGTCTGCTGGGATGCCCTGAGATAACCTAATGTCTCATAAGTCATCCTATCCTATAAGTCCTCCCATCTCTGCTGCGATGGCCTGAAGTAACCCGACGTGAATGATAGAGAGGTAAGCTTTCTTCCTCAGTATGTTATTATTCTGGGTATGAAGGAGAACATGCCAGAATTTCTCAAATGTGATAACCTCCACTCACTATTGGTGAATCCCGTGGGGAGAAATGATACCACCAGAAGGCAATTATAAAGGATCCCTAAGGATTATGAAGTCCTGGGCAAGAAATTAAATACTTTAAAGGGAGAAGTAGTATTTTGTTACTGTTATTGCTTGAAAATAAGGGCTTCATTAGAAAGGTAGAGTTGGAAAACAAACAGTTAAGAAGATAGTAGGAGATATTTGAATTTTTGGATAAGAATTTATGCTGTAACAGTAAGAGGCTCTCATCCAAGATGGATTACATTTAACCAAAGCCAGTAAAATACATGCTTGCCTGGAGATTTGGGAATCCAATCAAGGGAACTTTAACAGAGGGACAGGAAGAAAACTAGTCATATATACCCATTAAGTCAGGAACCACTGAGGAAACAGGCAACATTGGAATAATAATATCAATGGAAAGGCATAGTAATGCATAGGAGAAAATATTTTTTAAAGGGGACAATAAGAATCATGACCTCAAATACCTATGCATACATGTAGTATATAGATAGAAGATAAAGTGAACAAAAGCCTTGAGAGATGGAAGTAAATTGTACTTTATAGGCATAACTGGCACTTGGTATGAAGGAAGTAATGAATAGAATATGGAAAAGAAAGAACTGGAGAACACCCAGAAGAGAAAGACTAAAATGGTGAGGAAACAGGATTAACCCCATACAAAGATTGGTTAGAGATGTCTAGACTAAAAGAAGAGATTTAATGAAGGAAGTAGAAGGGTTGTCATGGTAAGAGATTAGACTCATTCTGATAAATCACATTCCTGGATTTCATCAAGAAAATTGACAGAATCTTTCACAGTGTTCTTCTTTTGAGGAAGAAGGAGAGATGTCAATTGGATACTGAGATAACAAGGAATTTAGATACTAGATAAGGAAAAAAACTTGTAATAACTGAAGCAGTCCAAATTAGAATGGGCTATCTCAAGAAGTAATGAGCTTTCCATTACTGGCGGTCTTCAAACATGGGATGGTATGTTACAATTGGGTTTCCCCTTTAGGTAAAGGTTGGAGTAGATGACCTTTGAGGGCTTATGTCTATAGTAAAGTACAACTGAATAGATTATACATTTTCTATCTTAGTTAAAGTTTGGATTAGCATATACTTTGGGAGACACATTGTTTTGCATTTTTGTTTTGTTTTGTTTTGTTTTTACTGGATATGGGAAAGATCCTATTCTCATCACTAACCCCTTCATAAATCACTCCAAGTTTAATTACTTCTTCACTTGGCTAATCTCATCCATTTTATGTTGATTTTAATCAGCTGCAATTTCAGAATGTAAGATTATCTTGAACTGATTTCCAAATCTCATCCTGCATCTTCTTTGGGGCTTCTAGACTCTATACACTGATTGCTTTGCACCTATGAGATCATAAAAGAAGAGAACTCATGTCTAATTAATTGCTTTACTTTTGCCCTGCTATCATCACCTAACACAGTACTCAGCTCATAGTAGGTGCTTAATAATGATTAAATTCCACAATTCCCTGAATAGAAATTATCATATCCACAATGGTATATGATTACAGTGATCACACAGCCTTTTGGGGACCATCTTGATGCCAAGAGAAGAAGGAATACTTTTAATGAGGCTTTCCAAATAAAATGTGCCCAATGTTTTTGGCTCAAATAATGTAGTTGCTGTCTACAAGAGATTTCTCTCTCATTTTAACACAGATTGTTACATAAATGATATATTTGCCACTGAATTAGTATTTATAATAAAGTTTGACTGTTCTCTTAGACTCATACCCCTCAAACACTCAAGAAAATGAATATTTACATTTGTCCTAAAAAAATTTGTGCCTCAATTACCAAGTAGCTGCCCATGCAGGTCAACTACACACTTTAGCTTACATTGTATAAACATATATTTCTCATTAGTGTGGTCAGATGTTAAATAGAGGCAAAGCGTATGGAGGGTGGCTTTGATGTCAGGGTGACCTGGGCTTAAGCCCTGCCACTGACATAATTTTGTTACTCTGTCCAAGTCACTGAGTCTCTTAGTAGCCAAAGTGATTATTTGAGATGATGTTATCTGTGAGGGAGTTTTCCACACAAGGAGCTCCCTACACTGATAAAATCACAAACAAAAACAACAAAAGGATCAATAAGCAGTCAACACGAATTTATTAAGCATCTACTAAAGGCATTGTGCTAGGCAGTGGGGATAGGAACACAGAAATGAAACAGGCCCCACCTTCAAGGAACTAAAATTTAAATGAGGAATAGAATGGTGGTGGTGGTGGTGGTAGCTGACAATGCTCATAGCTTTGAATGAACAAATATATTCTGAATAGGCAAGATTTTGTTCCAAATTGCATTATATCATATCTATAAAAGGAAAAAGACCATTGAAGCTAGAAAATATTTATCCTTCAGCTTTTTTAAAAGAACTTAAAACAGCACCTTCCAGTGGAATACTCTGTGGAAGCCTTTCAAATGGCCCTCAAGATCACCTTCAACCTGACGATTGTGGGAAGTTCAATAGTTCCCCCATAGCCTCAAACAGTGTTTTCAAGTATGTGAAATCAGAGAGGTTTTCAAAGCAACACCTAAATTCCCACCTCTTGCAGAGGGAATCAAAGGTGGAAGCTGAGATGTGGTTAGCACCTCTCTTTGGAAAGTGCAGCAAATGGACCAGGAGTGTGTTTGGTGACTGGTGGGTATTTTTGTGCCTGCACAGGCAGGGGAGCTTTTATTAACCTCTTGATAGCTAACTAGCTGGGAAGCATCGTTTTGAAGACACTTGTCCTATCCCTTTATGAATAAGCGAACTCATGGGTAGGTAAGCTTTCATTTCAGTTTTCTTTCAAAGGGAAACAATCATTCAGTTCACTTCAAACTGGTTGTCAGAGAGATTCTCTAGCCTGGCAATCGCACACACAGACTCCCCAAACTCCCTAGAAGGCACCTTCTCCTAATAGCAAGTACCATCAACCTGAGCTCACTTGTTCTCAAACACCCACTTTCTTTGTAGATTGGAGAGTGAGGTAGGACTCCCTTTTTTATAAAGGGTATGACAAATGTAGAAAGCTGCTTATAGAGAGAGAAATCTGAGGGAAAGATAGTATGACATGGTGGATAGAATGTTGGGGTTAGGAGTCAGGAAGACCTGAGTTCAAAACCATTTTTAGATACTTACTTGCTGCAGAAAGGGCATCTGGGTGGTGCAATGGATAGAGTGCCAGGCTTTGAGTCAGGATGACTCATCCTCCTGAGTTTGAATCGGGCCTCTCAGACACTTACTAGCCATGTGACCCTGGGCAAGTCACTTAACCCTCTTTGTCTCAATTTCCTCATCTGTAAAATGAGCTGGAGAAGGAAATAGCAAACCACTCCGGTACATTTGACAAGAAAACCCCAAGTGGGGGCAGGGGGCAGCTAGATTGCACAGTGGATAAAGCACTGGCCCTGGATTCAGGAGGAGCTGAGTTCAAATCTGGCCTCAAACACTCAACACTTACTAGCTGTGTGACCCTGGGCAAGTCACTTAACCCCCAATGCCCCAGAAAAAAATGGGGTCACTGAGAGTCATGAATGAAAAAGGACTGACCAACAACAAGAAAATTAGCTGCAGCATCATAGACAAATCACTTATATTCACTGAGCCTCAGTGTTCTTTTCTATAAAAACAGTTATAATAAGCATTGGCTTTGCAAGGTTGCTATCAATATAAAAAAGTGTAGCTGGCATGAAATGCCATGAAATGGCATGATCTGACACTGAGATAAATCTAAAACTTCTCCAGCTTGCTGGAACCTACCAGAGACTGTGCTCCCTATGTACCATGGCATGCTAGATAGGAGACTGGCTTTGGAATCTGGAAGACCTGTGTTCACATTCTTCCTCTCCTACTAGTGACAATGGCCTCCTTATTGTTACTTGAACAAGGTCACTGGCATTTTCCCTGGCATTCCATGCCTGGAATGCTCCCTCTTCCTTTCTTCTTCCTGGTTTCCCTGGCCTTCTTCAAATCTCAGCTGAAATCCCACCTTCTACTCATCCCCCTTAGCCTCCCTCTGTTGATTATTCCCAATTTATCCTGTATCCTGTAGGCAGCTAGATAGTACAGTGGATAGAGCACTAGACCTGTAGTCA
The DNA here is from genome assembly GCF_019393635.1 of Dromiciops gliroides. Taxonomy (NCBI): domain Eukaryota; kingdom Metazoa; phylum Chordata; class Mammalia; order Microbiotheria; family Microbiotheriidae; genus Dromiciops; species Dromiciops gliroides. The sequence continues at coordinate 365,939,493 of NC_057864.1, read as the reverse complement.
AGAAAATCTGAGTTCAAATCTGGCCTCTCAGACACTTACTAGCTGTGTGACCCTGGGCAAGTCACTTAACCTTGTTTGACTCCATTTCCTCATCTGTAAAATGAGCTGGAGAAGGAAAAGGCAAAGCACTTCATTATCTTTATTATTTATTTATTATCTTTGCCAAGGAAAATTCCAAATTGGCTCCTGAAGAGCCAGACATGACTAAAACTACTAAACAACAACAACTTTCCTGGTTATTTCCAATTTATCCCATATACATCTTATTTCTGCATAATTGTTTACATGTTGTATCCTGATTAAACTGTGAACTCCTTAAGAGTCATCTTTTGCCTCTCTTTGTATCCCCAATCCTTAGCAAACAGTAGGTTTTTCATAAATGTTTATTGACTAACTAACTAACTATAGGAAAGTCACAACCTCTCAGTGAACCTAGTTAACTCTCTTAAATAATAAGCTACAAAACAATTGCCAGTATTCATTGGCTGATAGTTTCCACACCTGGAGTTTCTTATATCAATGAAGTCACAGGATAAGACCAAAAATAAAAAAGACAGGGGCAACTAGGTGGCACAGTGGATAAAACAATGGCCCTGGATTTAAGAGGACCTGAGTCCAAATCCAGCCTAAGACACTTGACACTTACTAGCTGTGTGACCTTGGGCAAGTCACTCAACTGTCATCACCCACAAAAACAAATGAATGAATGAATGAATGGCTAGATAGTAAAATAAATAAATAAATGGATGAATGAATTAATGAATGAACAAATAAACAAATAAATAGACAAATGAATGAATGGATAGATAGATGAATGAATGTATGAATTAATAAATAAATGTATGAAGGAACAAATACATAAATAAATAAGGCAGATGCAGGGATGAGTGGTATTTGTTTCCCAGTGAGATCACGGAAATGTTATCTAAACTGTGTTAGTTCCTCAGGGAAAGGCCAATGTCCTTCTATGTAGGATAGCTTCCCTTCATCCCTGGACAAGCTTTCTATACCACACGTAGACTATAACTTCCCACATTATGCTCTTGGGCTTATTGTCTGTTAGCCAACAGTACTTGGATATAGAGACTTGACCTCCTGTGTCCTTCTTTGCACCAAATTCTCCTTCACAGAAAGAGGTAAATAAATCATCAAGCCCTCTAACCTACAATTTCATTTTTTCATTGGCAATTGTGGTATAACAGAAAGTAGCACAGAAGAAGAAATCATCTTAGTCCATCTTGTTCAATGCCCTTATTTGATAGAGGCCAAAGGGAAGCTGAGGCCAAGAAGTTATTTCTTTTGCCCAAGCTCCCACAGGAAGTAAGTGGTAGAATGAGGCCTTGAACCAGATCTGCAGAGTCAAAAGAACCAAAAATCTGTGGGTTTTTTCCCCTACTATTTTAGGAGATGCCTGGGTGTCCTGGGTATCTCCTTGGTAAGTAAGGAGACCTGGTTTGTCATCCTGGTTCTGCCAGCAATTTGGCTAATTGTCCTTCTCTGTGCCTCAGTTTCCTCATCCACTAGAGAAGGATTAGAAAGGAGATTAGAAAAAGTGTCTCTCTATTATCTCTTCAAGCTCTGATTCTGTGGGATTTTTTTGGAGGAGGGTAGAGGAAGTCTGGATTTTCACAGTACTTAAGAACTGACATAACTCTCTAGTCTAGGTTTCTCTTAATAAACTAGGAATCCTGCTTCTCCCATACTATAAAAACCAGTGTCACTTACTGTTAACAAACTTCAACTCTTTTATCCAATATGGTGTCCAGAAAAGAAAGATTCATTCATTCAACAAATATTAAGTGACATACTGTGGGCTGGTAAGTAGAAGTGGCAATAAAAAGGTTAAGTGTGAAATGATCCCTGATCTTTGTGAGAGTAGTCTAGTAGTAGAGATCGTGAAAGGACACCAATAACTATAGTATATACATAATATACTATACATACAAGGTGAAAGCAATTGGGTTATGAGTATTCAGTGGTATAAGAGCTTACTTTCAAATGGGAGCTAGAAGGGAAGCTTTATAGAAGAGGTGGCTTTTTAGGCTGGACCTTGAAGGACAGGGAGGGACTTGTGAAAGCAAGGGAGATAAAAGGTATTCAGAGAAATGCATGAGTAAAAGTAACTAAGAATACAATTTTTAAAACTGTATAAGATGTACTTCATTAGATTTTCTAGTATCCTTCAAACTTTACCTCAAACATTATCTTCATCTGTGACCCTTCACATTCTCTCTATCTGTTAAGGTCTTCACCCCCAAATTACATTGTATATGTTTTGTATATACTAATAGATGCCTATGTTGCTTTCCACAATTGGTGAAATTTCCTTGAAGACAGAAGCTATTTCCTTTTGTTTTTTGGATGCCCCAGTAGCCTGTATGACACTTGGCACATAGGAAGCACTAAAATCAACAATGTCTTTATTAATTGATCAAAATGACTGCTGCCCTTTTCCAAATAGTCAGTCACGTTAGATTGTTGTCCATCGATTCCAATGACATTGTCATTGCTCAAAACATTTTTAACCTTTTCTTTGGGAACTGACTTTGAAAACAGTGGCACATTCTTTTCAATGTCCATAAGCAGGAGCAGCAGCTAGTATTTATATAACACTTTAAAGTTGCAAAGTACTTCACAGATATTATCACATTTTAGCCTCACAACAGCCTTACAAAGTAGGTGCTTTTACCCCTACCTTATAGATGAGGAAAATAAGGCACAGATTAAATGACTTACCCAGGGTCACACATATATAGGTACCTACATCCACATTTGAACTCAAGACTTCCTAATTTCATGTCCAGCACTCCCTACTGCCATCTTAACACTCTCAATACCAAACCTTCATCTTCTGAGTGTAGGGGGTTTTTAATTATTATTATTTTTTATATTCTTTTTTTTCTTTCTTTTTGAGGCGGGGAGGCAATGAGGGTTAAGTGACTTGCCCAAGGTCACACAGCTAGTATGGGTCAAGTGTCTCAGGCCGGATTTGAATTTAGGTCCTCCTGAATCCAGGGCTGGTGCTTTATCCAATGCACCACCTAGCTGCCCCCCATTATTATTTTTTAAATAAGCTAATGTCATTTGGAGCCAAGCCTAGTGAATGAATTCAAGCTAAGAATGCATCAGGTTGGTTTGTGTATGTGTGTGTGTGTGCGTGTGTGTGTGTATGTGTGTGTGTGTGTGTGTGTGTGTGTTTTAAACAAGGTGTAGCTATAAAGTAATGGGAATGATCTCTCTGTGTGACTCTGAAATTGGTCTCATGAATGTCTAATAAAATGTGTCTTTGTCTTTGAATATTTCCTGTTATTTTTTTCCTCATAGTGGGCAGCTGTCTGACTGTTAAGAGATTTGTGTAGTGCATTCTGCACATAAACACAAAATCCTACCCAGGACAGTCTGACCGTTTTCACCAGCTGTACTCTTCTCACTAAGAGACCCAATGATACTAAAATAAAATAAAATAAAATAAAATAAAATAAAATAAAATAAAATAAAATAAAATAAAATGAAATTAGGAGCCTTTCATTTGGAAAGCCATTCATCCAGCAGAAATAATAACTTGGGGGGTGGCAGTGGGAAGCAGCCTCTTAACAAAGATGTGCTAAGTGATCATTCAGCCAGATTCAATACATGGAGCATTTATAATCCCACTGTACTAGAATCAGCTGTTCATGCACACCATGGAAAATACCCATTATTACCAATTATAATAATGCGTTTACACAAGGAGCACATAAGGTGAATGAAAAGTACCTATGTTGAATGAAAAGGACACCTGTGTTGAAAGTGACTTCAACTAAGAGCATTACAGTTTTGATTCATGCCAAAGATGAAGATACACAAGATACACAAAAATGAAAATGTTTTCTTTTGCCTCAAGCTTCTGATTGTTCAGAAGCCCACTTATGGAAATTCCCTAATTATATCATTATTGGTCAAGTACTTCTGCCTTTCCTCCCAAGCATGCCTTTATAAAAAATAAACTAAAGTGGATGGTGTTGTAGAGAGCACACTGGTTGGAAATGAGAAGACCATAGATAAAAAGCTGAAATGAAACTTAAAGGCCATGTCATTTATCAGATAAGGAAAGTGGAGCCTGAAGAGATGAAGGGGTATAACCAAGATCTGAACCTCCATCTTCTAAATCACGATATATCATACTACACTTATACTTTCAGCACCTGGCTTCTAGCACTGACTACCATTTTGGATGTCATTTCAACTTCTTCGAATTTGATTTTCCTCAGCTGCAAAAGGAATTCTGACTCTGTGGTCTCTAAACTCTCCTTCAGGTCTAGCATACTATGAGTCATGTGGAAGGGAATGACCTACATGACAACCAGAGATATAATTCAATTGTAAGATGCCATAGTAAGAGATGATAAAGAAAGAGAAGAAAGCAGAATACTTAGAAACATTTCCCAGGTAAAAGTGAAGCTCCTTTCTGATGTAAAGTGCCCCCTTACCTCCTCTCTGGCCATCCATAGTCACACACATACACATACATCTTCACACATCATCATCATCATTATTTCTTCCCTTATTAGCATTCCATGACTAGATGACTTTAATTTCCACTTAATTCTTCTTGACAGTCAAATGGTACAATGGATAGAGTACTATACTTGGAGACAGGAAAACCCAAGGTTGAATCCTACCTTAGACACCTGTGATCTGTGTGTCTTGCTCTTACAGCCTCAAGTTTACTCATCTGCACAATGGAGATAATAATACCTACTTCCCAGAGTAATCGTGAGAATTAAATGAGATGGCATATATATATATATATATATATATATATATATATATATATATATATATATATATATATATACACACACATATGTGTATGTGTATGTATGCACATATATACATATGTATGACTTTATATATATGTGTGTGTATATATATAGTGCTTTGCAAACCTTAAAGTGCTATATAAATGTTAGCTATTATCATCAATAGCAGCAGCAGTAGCTGTTCTTTGTCTTTTGTTCTCTTAGAGGACCATGACATTGGGAGGTAATGTCATGACTTTCAGTGAATTGGATTTAAGTGAGGGAGGGCTGTGCAAGGTCACCAATCTCATTCTCTCCTCCAGAGCCATATGGGTTCAGTGGCAAGGTATATATCAAGATGACTGGAGATGGCCCTGGATATTTAAGACAATTGGGGTTAAGTGACTTGCCCAGGGTCACACAGCTAAAGTCTGAGGTGAAATTTGAACTGAGGTCCTCTCAACTTCAGGACAAGTGCTCTATCCACTGCTCCACCTAGCTGCCCCCAGTAGTAGTAGAAGATGACAACCACATAGTAATAATGTTACTTCTCCTCAAGCCTTGGTTTCTTCATTTGTAAATAACGGGAATGAATGAGATGACTGAATTTTAACTTTCTAAGACCAGTAGTTCTATAATATCACTTTTCAAGTATTTGTAAGTATACAATATCCAACTTATGTTTCAGTGAAGAGCCAGTGACCAAAGGAGCTCCTTCATCTTTCTATTCCTACCCAACACTTGGGCTTTTCCTCCTTCCAAGAAAGTAGCTACTTACTAGAGATCACCTCCCTCACCTTTACTTTGTCCTTATTTATCACAAAACAGGTTCTTCCACCATCAGTTGGTAGTGGGGATAATCAATCAGTCAACAGGTATTTATGAAGCACCTGCTCTGTGTCAAGCACTGACACATAGGTAATTTTGGGAGGGAGGACACTAGCAGCTGGGAAAATAAGGAAACTGAGTCTTGAAGAAAACAAGTCATTGTAAGAGATGGAGGTGAGGAGGGAGTAACTTCCAAGCAGGGTGGGGAGGGAGAGCCTGTACAAAGGTGAGGAGATGGAAGATGTATTGTGAGAAGAACAGGAAGAGAAGGGATTAAAAGAAGGGAAACAAACTAGGGAGGATGTTTCTTAATCACTCCCTCAATTCCAGAACTGCTCTCCCGAACAATATCCCTCAAATACCCTGCTTTTTATTCCAGGGCTCCAACTCCCATCCCAGTTCCAACAATAAAACATACAGGATAGCCCAAGTCTAATTCTGTGTAACAGAGATGAATTTTGTTTCAATCCTTTGGACATTAAGACCATTAGTCATTGAGAAATGACACTATCTCTAGAGTGTCTAAGTGGGAGAAACAAAGACATTATTTTTAATGGGGGGAAGGATAGGAATAATGTTTTGGTTTTTAACCCCACCTATTTCTTACTTCTAGTAGTAAAAATCTTTAGAAAACTCTAAAATGGCTCCGATCTCATGTCAGATGCAGGAGAACCAATAAATATTTATTAAGTGCCTACTATGTGCCAGGTACTGTGCTGGATATAAGATTAATAAAAAGAAAGATAGTCCCTATCCTTAGGAGATTACAGTCTAATGGAAGCATGAGATGAAAGGAGACAGGAAAGGGGTGGGAGGGAGTGAGAAACATGGGATAGCAGGCATATGCACATTTTGTTCCATGGAGTTGAAACCAAACAGAGGAGCAGATACAGAGTGGAGCGAGCCAAAATGTCCAGTTTTTGCACTTTATAAAGCAATGCACTGGGAGGAGTATACCCTCAAACCCTCTAGTCAGAGAGGAGGCTGAGGGAGTTGGTGTCAATCAAGGCTTGAGTTAGCAGCAATGGTGATGAGATCAGAGGTGAGGAACTTAATCTGGTAAAGGTAACTTGATCTTGAAATCAGGCAGAGTGGCAGATGCAGAGTGGAGAGATCCACTCGTATTCCTGAAGATACAAAGTCCATGTGGAAGGCATAACCAGTTCCATCGAAACCACTCACATTGGAAATAATTGCCCAAGTGTGCACAGAGTATTGTATACTGAATGTTTATGGGGTGGTAGAGAATGAGGAGAGAGGGTACAAAAGAAGTAAAAGGCATGTCCTTAAAGAGCTTATGATTTAGGTAGAGTAAATAAAACCACTTGCAAATCAGGTATTTGGAATTTAGAACCCACAATAGACTTCCTCATTGGGTCCTTCATGACCCAGTGCCCCAAATCCTCCTTGCAGGAGATTTCCCTGATCCCAGGCCTCTTCAAAGAGATCATTTCAACTCTGGTAAGGGCACAGAGTTATGAAGTAGCAACAGCTGGATTGGAACTGGAGCTAGAACTATCTTTCCAGCTGCACTGAATCCAACTTGCCCTTAAACACACTGTGGTATAACCAAACTGGATTCTTTCTGTTCCTCCCACAGACTCCATCTCCCACTGACCATCCCAAATACACTTCTTCCCTACTTCCACTTCTCTTTTATAATGAAGCTAAATCACACCTTTCCATCTGTACACAAAGACTTTACTGGTAGTGTCAACTGCAAGGACTCTCCTTCCCAAACTTCTTGTGTTCAGCGACTTTCTTTCTTTCTTTCTTTCTTTCTTTCTTTCTTTCTTTCTTTCTTTCTTTCTTTCTTTCTTTCTTTCTTTCTTTCTTTCCTTTCTTTCTTTCTTTCTTTCATCTATCTATCTATATTTCATTTTATATTTATGCTGTATATATACTTTTAAACGTGCTTGTTGTCTCTCCCATTAAAATGTAAGCTTTTGGGGGTCAGCTAGGTGGTTCAGTGGATAGAGAGCACCGGCCCTGGATTCAGGAGTACCTGAGTTCAAATCTGGCCTCAGACACTTGACACTAGCTATGTGACCCTGGGCAAGTCACTTAACCCTCATTGCCCTGGAAAAATAAAGAAAGAAAGGAAAAAATGTAAGCTCTTCTCAAGTAGAGATTGTTTCTTTCTCTATACTTCTCTCTCTCTCTCCACAGTATGTAGCTCTTAGCAGGTGCTTAATAAAAACTTGTTAATTAATGGATAATCCATTAGAAAACAGGTGGGATTTTTAAAGCACCTATACATATACTGTGACTATATTACGTATGTAAGATACTTTAGTGGCAATTGTCTTTATAAAGGAAAATCTTGGCAGTTCCACTACCAACAGGTGTTCTGTTCAATTTATATCAATGAATAAAAGTAAATCTTCCGGCCTCAGACACTTAACACTTACTAGCTGTGTGACCTTAGGCAAGTCACTTGACCCCAATTGCCTCACTAAAAAAAAAAAAAAAAAAAAGTAAATCTTCCAAAAAATCTAGCCTGGCAACCTATTTGGCATAACTACAGAGATAGTATGTCATGGCTAAGACTGCCTTGGTCACCGATTCTTTTGCCAAGGTCTGCTGGACAATTTCATTTGAGTGTCCCTATGTGACCTCAAATCCAACAATCCTAGGAGGGAATTCAGTGTCTTTGATCCCAGATAGTCCTATTCTCTCCTATCATCATGATTTGTACACATGATCCCCATGTCTGAAATGAACCCTATGAATGCTAACTCTGTATTGTCATACTCCTCCCAACTGTTCCTTCTTCTTTCATTTTGTGGTTCTCTGGATGCTGATCCATCCTGCTCTAACCTACATTCTTTTTTTTTTTGTTTTGTTTTGTTTTGTTTTATTTTTTGGTGAGGCAATTGGGGTTAAGTGACTTGCCCAAGGTCACACAGCTAGTAAGTGTTAAGTGTCTGAGGCTGGATTTGAACTCAGGTACTCCTGAATCCAAGGCCGGTGCTCTATCCACTGCGCCATCTAGCTGCCCCCTCTAACCTACATTCTTACAAGCTTTCTTCTCTTTCAAAGAGCAATTCAGGTGATCATTAAAGCTGGAAGAGATCTCAAAGGTCATGTATTCCTACATGCTCATTTTGTGGATGAGGACACTGAAGTCTGAAGAGGTTGTGACTTGTCCAAGGTCACATAATTAATAAGTAACATAACCTAGATTTGAATCCAGGTCCTCTGACCTCAGAGCCAGCATTCATTCTGCTGCCCCATGCTGCACTAGAAAAGATCCACTCCTCCTTGATGCTTCCAGGATACTGTCTGACCTCTCTTATACATTTAATCTTTTCATAACTTGAATTTATGCATGCCCTTTCCCACAAATTACTAGTTTATAATAGCTGGATTTATAGAGAACTTTAATCTTTACAAAATGCGTTACATTGTCAAAGCTCCTTGAGAACAGGAATAATTTCATTTTTCATCCTTGAGTCCAGAGAACTTTACACAGTTCCTTGCATACTAAAAGTATTTAATAAATATCTGCTGAATTGAAAAAATGAATTTACCTTCTTATACACACACACATATATAATACTATTTGGAATATGTTATATATAACAGTATGTAAATGGGATGAGTATGGGATAATTTACAGTAAATTGGTACACTGATTATAATTTATTTGATATTATTTGATTAGGACATAAAATGTATTCAATTTATTGACTTGAATTTCACAGATTAATATATCAAATAAACCAAAATGTCACTAAAATTAACTAAGACCAAAAAAATTACGTTATAGTGTTAGTCACTGACTGGAATTCAGAAGTCTTGGGTTTATGTCCTGGATTTGCCACTTATTACCATTTACCAGCAGTGTGACCTTGGACAAGTAACTTAGCCTGGGTTTTGATTTCCTCATCCATAAAATGAGGATAATAACTACCTACCTTATAGGTTCATATAAAGGACAAATGACATAATATATACAAGATATTTTGTAACTGTAAATCACCATATAAATGTGAGTTACTATTATTCTAATTATGTCTCCTTGGAAGAATAAATGTGCCCATGTAGCTTTAGGGTTTTAGTTGTTGCTGCTTCAGTTTAATTTCTTCTTATTTGCTTTGCTTGGTAAAATCTTCTCCTACCCAACTACCAATTATCTTGTTTGAAGAAGATTACCTTCAAATTAAATCTAATTTTTTAAAAAAAGCTTTCCTAGTCTATTAAACACCAGCCTACTTAGTAACTAATGAGTATTCCACTGAGGTATTATTATTACTTTATTTCACTAATTCTCCATTGATAATTTTTTTTAAATGGAACACTCATGTTTTATCAGTATTTGTTCTTATCTATTCCCCAAGCTAAGTATGGATTTCCTTCTCTTTTTCCTGGTAGACCAGAATGGAATAAGAGCATTTAACCAATTAGTTCTGATTGGTCTCCCACTGTACAGAAGGAATGATCTGTCACTGTCCAATGAGCCTCTGCCAAAAGGACAGCAGGGTAAAATAATTGAGCAACTACCCAAGTGAGGTTGTATTCAACTTTAACAGTCTAATTTTCAGAGTTTTCAAAAATCTCAACTTTAAATTTCTCCAAAATAAAAATAACAAGCAGATACACTTCAATATAAGAAAGTATCTTGTGAACTCTTGTGATCTTCCTCCAAAGAATTTACTTTGAATTGTAAAAGTGGCTTGCTGCTGCTTCTTTTGGGGACTATCATAGGCATTTACCTGGATTATGCACTGAGAATCAACAGGTTGAATGTTTCTATATCATTTAAATACAAATTCTATATAATAGCTCTCTTCTGAATGACTATCTCACCAGGTCTTCCTATCAGTGAATACTTTCCTATTTTACAATATCAAATAAATTACTACCAGCATCGCAATTTACTGCAGATTAACCCATACTTATCCCATCTATTTATGGTTAGGTGGAATCTACTCCAGATAGTATTATATGATGTTTATTCATATATATGCATATATATAAACATATATACATACAATGCTACAAATATTAAAAGTTCTATAAAGTTCGTATCACAAAAGCATTTAACTATCGTTTCCATTTGACAGAGGCATTATTTTCTGTTTAGAAGGGGTTTTTTTCTGTTTAATGTAAGCCATCCAAAAAAAACCACAAACCTATCAAACTACCATTGCATTTGTCTTATAGCCTAATAGTAGTAAAATGCATTGCTGAAATAAGGAAAACTGAACTAAGCTCCAAAGCCAGCCTCCCTTTCATAACATAGTAATATGTTATTAAGTTTGTAGCCTGAAAAAAAAAAACCGAAGGTCATTTACAAATAGGTGTTTCCATGATATTAAGAAAGGCAAAGCACTTAAAGGCACAACAACAAAAAGTGTTGGCATTTGCTTTTAGTAGGGTTAAGTTGAAAGCATGACAAGAATAGTGATCTGAGACTGAGTGTAGACTGCCAACAAAACAATTCTCTGCAAAAGCTCTTGAAAGTCAGGCTATACATTTCTCTACCTTGTTTTCAGTTCTTTAGAAGAAGCCCCCCCTCCCAACATTGCCATTTTGATCACTACTATTTCTATTACTAATGTTTCTGTCAACTAGGAAATATGAAGTTGTAACACATGGTAAGGCTTTAGAGTACAGTATATTCAGGTCTGACACACCAGGCTAAGGTTTGCAGCCCATGAGTTTAGCTTGTCTTCATTTACTAGTCAATTACCCCCAGGAGAAAAAAAAAATTGATATTGTTTCTTTGCTCAGTCTATCCTTCCTTCATCCATTACGCATAGTAATTGTTTCCAATACAACTGTCACAGGGACCCAAATAAATCTAGTAACCTTAAGCATGCAATAAGTATTGTGTCTGCACAAGTAAAGTGACAGTGTGGACCTGGACACGTATTCTGAAAATTTTTATGAATATAATTACTCTAGATAATCCTGGATCAAGGCTCGGCCAATTTCTCCATTTTCCTCAAAAGGGATTGGGAGTGGACAGTACCGAATTATCTGGATCATTGCTTCACCTCTCCACTTGACTTTTGCCCGTGTAGACGGTGCCACTTCAATAAATTGCCTCAGGGAGCCCTGAGGTTTTTGTCTTTGCCAGAGGCTGCTACCATTTAAAGCAATGGCTCTCTATAACAGAGAATGCTGACTCTGGAACTCAGACAAAGGAGGGTGTAGCAGGAGAAAGGCAGTCGGATGCTTCCCCCTCCTTGGATGCTTCTCCCACTCAGTGTCTCATGCTTGCTAGCCCGGGATGAGATACTGAGATTGGGGGGGTGAGGGAGGATTTCCAAAACTTCAGGAAACCAGGTTTAGCTTAACAGGGAAGGATGCGGGGAATTAGAAGCAAAAAACTAAAAGAAAAGCTGTCTTCTCAAAGGCGATTGGCGTTTTGGAAAGGGAGCTAGCGGTAAGCATCCGCTTCTTTCTTCTCACCTGCAATTAAGTGTGCGGGGCCTCAGCTGGCGGAGTGGTTGCTCTCTTTTTTCTCTCTCTCTCTCTCTGGCTCGCTCTCTTGCTCTCTTCCTTCTTTTCTCTTAGCTCTCACACTAGGAGTTCGGGAGCAGCGGCGAGCTCCACAAACTCCTAGAACATCGGGTTCCTTCCAAAGGGGTGAGAAAGAAGAATAGCTAGGCGGGAGCTTTCAGCAAGGAGCCCGGAGACAGACTAAGTGTTGGTCCGCCCTCCACATCAGCCTCGCAGGGGCTCGGGCGGAGGACGCCGGCGATCCCATGGTGGGCAGATGAGTCAAATGCTCAAGGAGGGAGGGGTGTGTGGGTGGGGGGGCATCTATTCCCGATCTAAGGAGGAGGAGAACGCTGCGGTGGTGGTGGCGGTGGTGACGGTGGTGACTCCCAGTGCCGCTGTGGTTTCTCGACAGTCCACCTGGCTCGACTTTTGCCCACTTTGAACTAAAGTGGAGCTAGTCAGTGCCATGGGACCAGGCAGAGCCTCTCATCTCCTGCCCTTGATGGCCCGGCTGGGCAAGAGACGGGGATGGAAGAGGAGAGAAGCTAGTTCGAAAGTCTCAGTCACAGCTGCCGCCGCCGTTGCTGCACATCTGTCCAGGGAAGAAGACAAAATGGGAAAGGAGAAGGAAAGGAAGGGAAAAGTTTTCAGTTCATCTCTCGGCTGCTCCTGAACATCAAATCAAATTAATTCAACCCAGCTCCTGAGGGAAGGAGGGATGCTGGGGCGGGGTTTTCGGAAAGCATCTCGTCGTGAGCCCCTTGCAATCTGGACAAGAAACAGAGCCAAGCTTTTCCACACTCTCTCTCCCGCCTCCTCCCTACCCAGGGAAAACTCCCCCATACATCCATCTCTCCCTCCCTTTCCCCCTCTCTCTTTATTTCTCTTTCTCTCTTCCCTTCTCAGTCTGTCTCCCCGACAGGAAGGACAGTCTTTTTTCTTCCTCCACCCCCCCCCACCCCAATTAGGCACCTATTATCCTGGACCTTTCCTCTTCCTCTATCTCACTCACACACACACACACACACACACACACACACACACACACACACACACACACACACACCCCTTTTCTCCCCGCGGCAAAGTTTCACTTCTCAAACCAGAAGCTAGCATGAAGTCTGTCTCCATAGAAACTAAAACCGTTTCCATAGAATAATATCTCCTTTTTTTTTTTTTAACTGATTATTTCTCCATCCTGAAAGGACGAAAGCAGGAGACTGCACTTAAACACACCCACTCGCGGGGCCCCCGGGATTTGGGGGTCTGGAGTGCCCTGGAGCTCCGTGGCTAGCAAGTTTCCATGGAGGAAGTTGGGAACCCTCACCGCAGTAGCTTGCTGGGCAAATCCTCTGTCCCGGCCCGTGCCTGCCCATCATTTGGTTACCGCCTCTTCATTCGCTTGCACATCAGCTCTCTAGGGTTGGCGGGTTGGGTTGGGTTTCCCCCTGGTGGGCTGCTGGGGCGCTGCGCCTGACCTTAGGCTTACTGTCCAGAGTTGGCGCCCCTTCAACTCCCTTCTCCCTCCCTCCTGACCAGACCTGAACGCTGTCTTCTTTCCCTGGCTGCCACTCATACAGCCTGTTAGTCAACTTTGCCCTGCCCCAAATGAGAGCCAAGAGACAGAGAAAGCCTTCCCGGGTGGGAGCTAGGAGGACGGAGATTAGGAAGAACCTGCCCAGGATAGTGGTTTGATGACAGTTCTAATAAGATTCTTTACGGTGAAGCCGAATAAGAAACAAGGCAATCTCCTCGTCGACACCCAGAAAGCACTAGCAGGGGGCTGGAGGTGGCGGGCAGGCACTGGGGGACGGGAAGTAGGCGCTGAGAGCCTTTCACAAACCTGAGAACATACCCACATTACTCCATCTGCAGAAAATCTAAAATAATACATGGCGATAATATAGTAAAACAAACAAACAAAAAAACAGATGTGTTGGTTGCACGTATACCACCACTGTTAACCCAGTGGGTAGAATTTGAATTCAAACTGGGAAATACAAGTTTAATAAATAGTCGTGCCCCTTTGAGCCACTGTCTTAACGTTGTTTCAGAGAGTGCATCTCCATTAATCTTGTGGGGGTCCCGGGTTATTATGCCCTGGTGCAATGGATTTGAAATTATTGAATGAAAGAGACGTTACACTTCTGCTTTTCATCTCTAGAGGGCAAAACAAGGAGTAACGGGTAGAAGCTGCGAAGAGACAAATTTCGATGTAAGGAAAATCTTCCCAATACTCAAAACTACGCAAAAGGGGGATGGGATGGCTGCAGAGATAATGGGTTTCCCCTTCAGTGGAGGTCTGTGAGGAAAAGATGGTGATTTCTCTTTGAATGCAGGTGAGGACCAGTGAGGATCATTGCTCCTATATGAATTATACTAGATAAAAGCTAAGGATCCTTCCAACTCAGAATATATCTGTTCTTCTCTGACTTTGTGATTCTGTGATTTAAGTTTGGTGTGCAGATGTATTTTTCAGAAAAGCTTTATTTTTGGTAATGGAAAGGGGGAGGTGGGACAGCTAGGTGGCACAGTGGATAGAGCACCGGCCTTGGATTTAGGAGAACCTGAGTTCAAATCCCATCTCAGACACTTGACACTTACTAGCTGTGTGACCCTGGGCAAGTCACTTAACCCTCACTGCCCTCCAAAAAAAATGGAAAGGGGAAGGACCCCATACAAATATCCTGATATAAAAAGATTCTTTCTAGAACAGTGGTTTTCAAAGAGCGGTCTGGGAATCTTTGTGTCCATTCAGGGGATGCTGGAGATGAAGACTCTTTTCATAACAACACTAAAATATTTCAATTTTGAATATGGTAAATATCATTAGATATAATTCATAAAAATAAAAGCTCTATAATTTTTTGTTAATTTTTTTCCAAGAACAGAATGTTGAGAGCTGCTACTCCAGGAGATGAGGTGTAAGGAGAGCCAGAAGATGGAATCTATTCACTAACTCTCTAGCCACAACTTATTTTTTATTATCTCTGAAGGGAGAAACTCCACATCAAAATATTTTTTAAAAATCAAATCAAATAGTCACATTTAACTCCCTACTAGTTGACAAGCCAGCACACAGAATTCCTGCCCATTTCCCTCTAGGCTCTCTCTTCTCTGGAAGGTTCCTCCACCTCTAAAGAGAAGGATGAGGGCCTCCTAATGTAGTGGTCTGAACTGTCTCAAACCCCACCACAGAAGACTAAATCCCTAGCTCTCCTGAATATATTAAAATGTACCTAGAAACCATACCTCTTCCTGAAGGTGATGAGACCAAGAAATCTCCCCCCTAAAGTTAGAATCTTTGTCTTCTTGTAGGATAAAAAGAATTGCTAACTGGAACATAAGACAAATAATAATACTACATAGCATATTACAATTACAAATTATTTTATATCTATATGTCATTACTACAGGTACAAATGATCATTTGATCCACACAACTCAAGTCTTTTTGACAAGTACAGTACTATTTATTTATTTATTATCTTTATTTTATCTTGTATAAGCAAACTACTAGTGTTTCAGATTGAAGTGAAGCGCCTAATTTCTTCCTTTGATTTAGGGGAAATAAACAGTGAGATAGCAGAGGAAGACCACAATGGAGGTACATTCCCTTTTAAAATGAGAAGTGCCTTCCCAGAAAGTTGAGAGTAAAATATTCTGCAAGTGGAATGTTAACAGTGTTTCAAAAAACAAATTCTGAATCTTAGTTCCTTCTCTTTCTTTTTCTTTTTTGTTTTTTGGGGGTTTTTTTTTGGTTGGGCAATGAGGGTTAAGTGACTTCCCCAAGGTCACACAGCTAGTAAATGTCAAGTGTCTGAGGTGGGATTTGAACTCAGGTCCTCCTGACTCCAGGGCTGGTGCTCTATCCACTGTGCCACCTAGCTGCCCCCAGTTCCTTCTGTTTCAATTTGGTCTATATGTATCATGTTTGTACATAGTTATTTGTATGTCATCACCCCATTGCACTGGGAGTCTCTGGAGAGCAGAGACAATCTGTTACCTTTCTTTGTATGTCCGCTGTTAGCACAGTGCCTGGCACATAAAATGTCCTTGAAAAATTCTAGTTCACTGACTAGAGATGCTGTAATTTCTGCCCTGTCACTGTGTATTTTACCTAAGACAACCTTAAGTAAATTGCTTCTTAGCAAATGGCCAATGTTTCCTCAAATGAAAAAAAAAATCTTGGTAAATATAAGAATTTAGTGAAGGGATATTAAATTTAGTGCAATATCTCTTTTTAAAGTAATAGTAATTATACAAATAGAAATTGTGATCTATGATTGTGATGGAATATTATTGTGCTAGAAAAAATGACAAGTGAGGATTTCAGAAAAAACCTGCAAAGACTTACATGAACTCATACAAAGTGAAATGAACAGAACCTGGAGAACATTGTACACAGAAACAGCAATATTGTACAATGAAGAACTGTGAATGACTTAGCTATTCTCAGCAATACAATGATCCAAGACAATCCCAAAGTATTCATCATGAAAAATGCTGTCTCCAGAGAAAGAATTGATTTGTTTGAATAGTGACTGAAGCATGCTATTTTTCACTTTCTTTGTTTCTTTTTTTGCTTTTTGGCTCCTTCCTTCCTTCCTTCCTTCCTTCCTTCCTTCCTTCCTTCCTTCCTTCCTTCCTTCCTTCCTTCCTTCCTTCCTTCCTGTTTTATTTGACTCTTCTTGCACAATATAACTAATATGGAAATGTTTTATATGGTTGTACATGTATATATCAGATTGCTTACCATCTCAGGGAGGAGGGAGGGAGAGATAGATTTTGAAACTTAAAACTTTAAAAAAAAAAAAGAACAAAGAACAAATGTTAAAATTGTTTTTACATGCAATTGGAGGGGAGTAAAACACTATTAACAATCTTAAATAATTAAGTGGTAGATTGAACAAAGAACAATCTTGAAAAAAATCGCCCAAGTTCTAGGCTCCTTTTCTAGCAGTCAGATTTACATGCTGGCTTCAAGACCATTAATGTTATCAGTAAAGGTTTTCACTCTGGAATCAAGAGTTAACTTAATGAGAAAATATTGAAGAAATCAAGATCAATATTTTCACTCCTGGAACTCTGTAAATGCATGCCTAATAGATGCCAATGCATTTTTAATGTATTAATTATGAAAACATACATTTGGGTGTATATGAGAATCAGGGGCTTTAAACAGATCTCTCCACAGCTGGGCTGAAAGAAGATCTAATGGAAAGTGTTACATGAGATTATATGCAGCTCCATAGTTATGAATACAGGCTAAGAGCCCTAGCACTGCAAAGGGGTCCTCCAAGAGAAAAAGTGTTCCCTAATGGAAAACAAATGAAGGCAAGTATTCGATTCTTTTCTAGTGCACTCTTTGGCAACTGTGAAACTGATTGATATTCTTAAAGCCTCTGAGGAACCTCTGTCTAAAGCCCAGTGTTGTTTCAAAACAGAGGAGAGGTGGGGAGAGAAGGAAGGGAGATTTATGAAAGGAAAATACTTTTCTTGATCTCTCAAAATGTAGGGTAAGGACAAAGGGAATACATGAGAAGGAAAAATGCAATACTTAAGTAAATATGATATTTAAAATGCAAAATTAAAGGGTAAGAACAATTTCCTGTTCCATTTTGACTTTGAAAAGTATTTATAGTCAGATGCCTTGCATTTTTCCTTTCTTATTAAGTACATTAATTAAGAGTTCAGGAGAATAAACAGGAAGAGATTGCTGATTTATTATGCATGTAATGGAATATGTAAATAATAGCTCACCCTTCTATACTCATTGAAGTTAACAAAGCACTTGCCTCACCACAGCCCTGAAGGTAGCTTTGAATGGCCTTCACAGTCTTGTTCCAAACTCTCTATCCAGTTTCATTAAAATTTACTCTTAGTTCCAAAGGTTGTCATGCCAGGGTGGGAGTGGGGATAAGCTCCCACTCTCTATAAAATGCTCCAATAGTATGCGTCTCAAATAGCCTCTGACAACTGAAGCCCAACTCCTGGCCTTTTCATGGAGGAACTGTTTCCATTTACCGGAGAAGGGGTGAAGGCGAGTCACTGGTGCCTTAAAACCAGTCGTTTTGGGCAGGTGGGGCTCATTAGCCTTCTGGCCTAGGGGAAGGAAAACCCTGATTTTAAACCTTTGCTGCCTTGGGCCTATACCCATATATGGGAAAAGCTTCAGAGTTAACCCCGAGATAAAATCAGGAGTTGGAGTCCCTTAGGCAGTTAGATGTTGGACATCACATCCCTCTGGCAACTCCTGCTGTGGCACTGGTGCCAAACTGTACTGGATCTGCCTTTCCTTTGGATCCACCAATGTCAAGGAGAGGGAAAACCTGCTGCATGGGCAACAGCTTGTTTTCCATGTTGATCTGCCCAGGCCAGAGCCCTGGAGAGGACACTCCAGCTACTCCTCATGGGGTAGATACATCACACAGCCACACTGTGGTCTGTGGCTCTTGAAGGCGCTGATCCATGGTCGTCAGCAACTGGTGGAGGACTACTACTCCTCTTGGGGCAGCTAGGTGGCGAAGTGGATAGGGCACCAGCCCTGGATTCAGAAATGTAATGGAATACTATTATGTTGTAAGAAATAAAGAAATAGAGGTTTTCAGAGAGATCTAGAAAGACTTATATAGACTGATGCAGAGTGAAGGGAGCAGAACTAGAAAAATTTAGACAATAAGAGCAATATCATAAAGACAAACAGCCTTGAATGACTTCAGAACTCTGATAAACTAAATAATCAACCATGATTCCAGAGGATCGATGAAGAATGCTGCCCACCTCACAATAGAGAGGTGATGGACTAATAGGCAGAACTGGAATCACATTTTAGAACATGGCCAATCTGGAAATTTGTTTTGCTTGACTATAGGAATCAATGTTTATTGCGTGTCTAGCATGTATCAGGCACTACTGGATACTAGGGATGAAAAGCTAAGCAAAAGGCAGTCCCTGCTCTCAAGGAGTTCACTACATCCTGGGGAAGACAACATGCAAACAGCAATGTGCAATGAAGCTATATGCAGGATTAATTGGAAATAATCAATGGAAGGCACTAGAATTAAAGAGTATCAGGAAAGGGCTCCTGTGGAAGATGGGACTTTATCTGAAACTTGAAGGAAACTAGGGAAACCCAGAGGAGGGGAGTAGGAGGGCAATTATTCCATTCATGGGCTATATCCAGGGAAAATGCCAGGGTCTGGGTAATGATATAGCTTCTTGGAGGTCATAGGGAGTCATTGGAGAACGTATTGAATAGGGGTAGGGGAGGAGTAGTGAACTTTAGGAAGATCATTTTGTCAGTTGGAGTAGGGACAGACTTTTGGCAAAGAGACCAATCAGCTGGTGATTGAAATATTGCAGACATGAGATGATAAGGGCTTTCACAAGGGTGGTGGCAACATCATAGGAGAGAAGGGACATATTTGATAGTCCAGGATGATACCTAGATTGCACGCCTAGGTCTGAGAAGATGGTGGTGTCAACAAGGGTAATAGGAAAGTTAGAAAAAGGAGAGGTTGAGAGATTGAGCTTTCTTTCCTTCCTTCTTTCTCTCCTTTCCTTCCTTCCTTCTTTCCTTCCTTCCAAGAGGAACAATGGAAAGGAGAAAAAATAAATGCTTGGTAATTGAAAAAAAATTAAAATTTATTTTTAAAAAGACAAGAATTTTAGTTGCCCACCAGTTAAAAATGAGTCAACAATTAGTCCTCATTCTTTTCATAGGATACTTCATTACTGAGGACCCTTTCTTTCCTGGATACTCTTTCCTCAATTCAACTCAATTCAACCGATTTTCCTCAAGCACTTATTGTGTATAAGGCATCATGCTAACCACTGAAGTTACAAAGCCAAAAACTAAGAAGGCTCTACCTTCAAGGAGAAGTCTTCTGGAAAGATACAAGGTAATTGGAAGATAGAGAATACTAGGGAATGAAGGCAGACTTCACAGAGATAGTGGTGCCTAAACCAAGCCTTGCTCCATAATATTGTTCCCTCTTGGTTCTCCTTCTACTTACCACTCTCGTTTGCTTAATGGTTCATCTTCCTTCTCCTGCTCCATAATTGTGAGTGTCCCATTCTGTTCAAAGCTCTCTTCCCTTCCCTCTCTACATTCTCTCCTTTGGTACTATAAGATCTTCCCATGGATTCAAAGAATAACCCTTTGCAGATTGCTCTCAAATCTACATTTGGCCACACACCACTGAGGGCAGGATTAATGAGTACAGTCAGGTCTTTTGATCACTCAGTGGAGGCCAGAAATAGGCAGACCATTCTTTTTTATTTGGTGGGGCAATGAGGGTTAAGTGACTTGCCCAGGATCACACAGCTAGTAAGTGTCAGGTGTCTGAGGCCGGATTTGAACTCAGGTACTCCAGAATCCAGGGCCGGTGCTTTATCCACTGTACCACCTAGCTACCCTGGGCAGACCATTCAAACATCTGTGGGGATAGGTTACGCATAACATGACCCATCTTAGTAGAGAGCCAGATCACCCAGCCTGTTCTCCCACTACAAAGGTGAGGACTAATGCAGCCAGACCAGATGACCACTAAGTGGAGTCCCTTAATCATCATGGTGCCGTGTCTACGTTTTCTTTGCCCCAATACTTACCCTGTGGTTAGTAAACTTCCTTACTCTCTTGATCCTGATAATATAGTATCCTTAACTGAAAAGAAAACTACCTGAGAAAACTCCCTCTCTAAACCCCATTTCCTATTTCATTCCCACCAGTCTTAAACCTAACACACCAATGTCCCATTCCACGTCTTCCCACCTCTTCCATTTGTACCCTCTTGAATTCCCATTCCATTCATAACAAACTTCCTTTCACATTAGACTTCTGCCTGTCATGTTTCTTCCATCTTCTAGCATACTTCTGTCTCCTTTTGGAGGTACAAGGTAATTGTGGCATGGGGTGCCTTGATTTTAACTTCAGGATTATCTTAAACCAAAAGAGAAGAGATTTTATTTCCAAAATAGGAGGCATGACTTTGGCAACATACTTCTCTACTAAAATTATGTCAGCCCTGTTTCTGTTGCATATGTAGTGCAGCAATAGCTGAACTAATGACACTTTGAATTCCACTTGTGCCCATAACGGCTCCCCTTAGCCAAAGTAAAAGAGTCAGGAAAAGGTACTCATACATTGTTATAAATTGAGACAGTTTTCTGTGGATCATGGAGTAGGTTTTATAGGTTCTCTCTGATCCCACCCAGCTTTGTCTATGATACATTTTTGGGGGGGGGCAATGAGGGTTAAGTGACTTGCCCAAGGTCACACAGATAGTAAGTGTCAAGTGTCTAAGACTGGATTTGAACTCAGGTCCTCCTGAATCCGGGGCTGGTGCTTTATCCACTGTACCACCTAGTTGTCCCCCTGTTTATAATACATGTTTTTTCTTTTTTAGTGAGGCAATTGGGGTTAAGTGACTTGCCCAGGGTCACACAGCTAGTAAGTGTTAAGTGTCTGAGGCTGGATTTGAACTCAGGTACTCCTGACTCCAGGGCCGGTGCTTTATCCACTGTGCCACCTAGCTGCCCCTATAATACATTTTTAAAAGACCTGGCATAAAGTGTGAGAACCATTTATGCCCCATTCCTCGTACCCCATTAGTAGGAGCTGAAGACCCACAGAGAAAGAAAAGGTCTTGGCCTTTAACATACAATGTAATGAGTAACCTTCAATATGGAATGTGAATATGGAGACAGACATTTGTTTTTTTCTTTCTTCTCCATAGATGGAGACAAGATGGATGTTGCAGTTGGAGACATGCAGGCTACCTAGGGAGGGGCCTTCTCTTTGGAGACATGGCCTAGAGTCTTTTACTTCAAGATCTCTGGACCCAATACCCACCCCATTGAAACTTAGGGAAGTTATGTAGTCAGTGTCTTTTAAAAACACAAATATTTTAGAGATATCAACCATATGCCTCTCCTAAGTCTGAATGGATGAGTATTATATCTAGAGTCCATGCCTATCTTTTTATATAAAAGTATGGTTTAAATGGACTTTCAAGATTCATCATATTCTCTATGAGTAGAAGTCATATCATCAGATAAACAGACAAACCTCCTCACAATAGCCCTGATGCCACCACTTCCAAAGCAGGACTAGAAAAGAGTAGAGAGGGGTTATAATTGGGGATATTACTAGGGAACCTTGGATACTATGATCTTCAGGCTATGATAGGAGGAGAGAGTCCCATTGACATGTAAAGAATGTGGAAAACATATATTTCATACCCTGCAACTGATTTATTGGGGGCATAATCTATCAAAATGTGCTACTGATAAATATCTAAAAATTCCCAAAATCAGATTATTAGTGGCAAAACTTTAGATCAGCCACTTTTCAATTCAACATTTCTCAACCTATATGTATGACAATGCCAAAAGCAGAAAAAGATAAGAACTTCAGAGGTACCCGCATCTTGATGTATATTCACTCAAGGAGAGCGAATTTGACTTGTAATATTGGATTTTAATGCATATATAAACCTGGTTCCATTAATTCTACAACCAATAGTAATCCATACACAGTTAGAGCGGACTTTGTAAACAGTAATCATTTACACTCATGTGTAGACTGTAATTAGGCCACTATGTTGGGAAAATAAAATGTTGTCAGTGCTTTTTTCAGGGGAAGGAAAGCCCATTTGCATATTTATTTTGGGGCTTGAGAAAATGCCAACACATTCATTTTCAAGGAAATCTTCAAACTTGTTAAACTGATCTAGTACCAAAACAAATTGTTGTATGTTGTCACATGGTATAGTCGTGAACTATAACACCACTGACCATTTGCTACTAACAATCATAGCTACAATATGTTTAATCCAGTCAGATCTCACTTTTAGATGATGATGATAATGCTCATTTTAGAAAGTATACTATATTTCTTTGAAGATAATGATTTATATCTGAAAATGTTTTAAATGCCATCACTACTACAGAATGGACAGTCCTTGAAGATTTGGCAGCCAAAGAGTTAGTCCATGATATAATGATGATGATAACTGTAGTGCTGCTTGGGTTTTTAGAAATCAGCCACTTCACTTCCTTGATTTGTTTTAATAAATAATTTCATTATAAACTGAAGAATCTCAACAAAAACAAATAAAATAAGAAATATAAACATGGATGTAGTCATATAATTAAAACTATTAGCATCCATCACAAAGACCTAAAACAACTTTGAAGAAGAATGAGAGGAGCCACTATGTGCTTAAAGTAATAGGCTCCTTAATTTAAGGGAAGGCCAAGGAGCTTAGCAAGAAAGACTCAAGACAGCATCAATGCAGGGACAGGAACAGCAAAGGAAAAGTATTGGGAGAACTCACAAACCTCCTCACAATAGCCCTGATGCCACCACTTCCAAAGCAGGACTAGAAAAGAGTAGAGAGGGGTTATAATTGGGGATATTACTAGGGAACCTTGGATACTATGATCTTCAGGCTATGATAGGAGGAGAGAGTCCCATTGACACGTAAAGAATGTGGAAAACATATATTTCATACCCTGCAACTGCTCTAAACACACTTAATAGAGAAATGATGATGGTCTGGGACCCTGGGCTGGTATTAATACCACCCTTCAGGGTACTTGGAGCAGCTCCCAGGTCAGAGAAGCTCTAGGTGTTTTACAGGGAGAGATGAACTCAACTGTACCTGTTCCCCCAACCTTGAGCTAACTGGTAAGAAGACACTGATTATCAATGAAATTAGAGGCCTCTAACCAGGAAACTTCCAGACATCTGGGATAGGGGAAGAAAGGAAAAAAAGGAGTATTGAGAAATAAGTCAGAACAGGAGTGTGATATCATTTTGTTAACAGTTTACATATTTTTTTCTTTTATCAAAATAGAAATAGGTCTGATTTTGTGACTATATTGGATAAATAAACAGCTTCCTTGTATTTGTTGAGATTAACATTTTTTATTATAAAATGGTTATTGTTGTGTCCAACTGTTCATGACCCCATTTAGAGTTTTCCCAGCAAACATACTAGAGTGGTTTGCCATTTATTTCTCCAGTTCATTTTACAGAGGGGGAAAGTGAGGCAAACAGGATTGAGTGACTTGCCTAGAGCAACACAGCTAGTAAGTGTCTGAGGTCAGATTTGAACTCAGGAAGATGTCTTCTTGACTTCAGGCCTGGCATTCTATCTATTATGCCACCTAGCTGCCCTTATTATAAAATTACTTTAAAACAACTGAGTTGAGCTAGATATTTTTAAAAATAACCCTAAAATTCAATTGCATCATTATTTAGCAGGTTTTATATGTATAAGGGAACATGATTTTACCATAAAATGACAAATATGAAGACTATAAAAACATATGAAGTGATACAAAGACAGAGAAGCAAAAAAAAAAAAAAAAAGAAATCTTGAATCAATAGCAGGAAGGGACCTCAGAGGCCATCTAGTACAATCTCCTTATTTTATAGGTGAGAAAAATTTTATTTATTTTGACTTTTATACTGTGCCTCTCCCCTCATAGCCCCTGGTGCTGTTTTGCTAGGTTGATTCAACTCTCTTGCTTTACTTACTTTAATATTCCATATGTGGATAGTTAGGTTCGATTATGGAATTTAGAATCTTAACAGATTTGAGCATACATCTTGCCAGCCTCCTCATTTTGTAGATAAGAAAACTGAGACCCAGAGGGGAGAAGTGACTTTTGCACAGGGTCACACAGATCATAAATAGCAGTGCTGGATTCGGAATCCAGATGTTTCAATTTCAAATGCAGTACTTTTTTGATGGGATCATGCTGCCTAAACATGATAAACTGCAGAACTGTGGTTTGGCACGTTACTATCAAGAAATGCTTAAGATTTGTGCACTGTATCTTGCCAAAGCCAAACAATTCAAAACAAAATTGTGCTTTCAAATACATTTTTGTTGTTGTTCAGTCACTTCAGTCATATCCGACTCTTCGTGACCCATTTTGGGGTTTTCTTGGCAAAGATACTGGAGTGGTTTGCCATTTCCTTCTTCAGTTCATTTTACAGAGGAAGAAACTAAGGCAAAGAGTGTTAAGTGACTTGTCCAGGATCACATAGCTAATAAATCACTGTGGCCAGATTTGAACTCATGGAGATGAGTCTTCCTGACTCCAGGCCAGGCACTCTATCCACTGTGCCACAAGATCATGTCTAAGTCTTCACATAACCTGGATCTTATTCAAGCATGGAAGATAACTACATTGATTAGTTATAGGGCAGCTTTTATTCCCTAACACACACACACACACACACACACACACACACACACACACACACACACACAAACACATGATAGGGCCCACAATAGCCCATAACATATAAATGATTCACAAAAGCATTTATGAAGCCCATAAACAA
The DNA here is from genome assembly GCF_019393635.1 of Dromiciops gliroides. Taxonomy (NCBI): domain Eukaryota; kingdom Metazoa; phylum Chordata; class Mammalia; order Microbiotheria; family Microbiotheriidae; genus Dromiciops; species Dromiciops gliroides. The sequence continues at coordinate 365,914,062 of NC_057864.1, read as the reverse complement.
ATGAGAAAATTCTCTTTTCTCTAAACCTCACTTTCCAGAGGACAGCGAGCATTTAAGTACTTACCAGGTACAAATCACTGTGCTAAGCAATGGGGATACAAAAAAAATTTAAAAAACAAACCAAAAACTTTCTCTGCCCCTAATGAGCTTTTATTCTAATAGGAGAAGACAACACACAACAGCAACAGTGAAAGTACCCAGTAGGAAGAATTGTATTAAAGTCCAGGAAGTCAGAAGTAAAATGAGATAGGGATGAAGGTTGGTTAAGTGGAGAAAAATTTAACAAGGGGAGAGAGGGATTGGCATGGCAAATGGATATTCCCAGGGTGGTAAGGCACCAGGCACTGAAGGATATACCTCAGAGTTGTTAAAGTTCTCCAGATTCATGGTGATTTCAGTTTTCCTTGGAAGGGAAATGAACTTGTAGTGTAAGAGGGGAAGATCCCCAATATTTTGATGGCTTACTTCTTACAATATTCCCATGGTCCCACAGACTTGGGATACCATTCTGAACTTTGCAACCTCCTCAGAAAGGATGCTAAGATTTGCAATAGCTAGGAACTTTCGATATTCCATCACTTTCCCAGTTGCTGCTATATCTTGAATCAAACAGTTTTTATCATTAAATCACTGGACCACATGGTTTCCCCTCTACACAGCTATTATATGATTGAAAGTATTTGATTCCTGTGGACCTTGATTCAAAGCAGTTATTAACAGTTCTGCCAATGAGATATACTCCCATCAGGAACAGAATGTAATTCTATTGATAGACAAAAGGACAAGAAAAGCCAAAAGCAGTCTTTTGGCTCCTTTTTATAGACCAGAACAAAGGGTTGGCTTGTCCCATACAGTCCCTAGCACAACAGTGGGAGCCAACCAATAACCTACTCTCAGAAATGGATGGCTTCTCCCATATAGTCACCCTCTGTGGGACAATTATGGATTTGAGTCAGATTAAACTCTGAGGATGGAGTCTGAAAGATACTTAGCCCCACCCCAGAATAGCTAGCCTCTCGCTTTGCCTAAAAATTAATTGCTTGTCAAATTCTCACTGTCTCCTTTAAGTTTTATTGTTGAGATAATGGACTTGGGACAGTTCTGTAAACTTTGGGGATGGGGTCTGGGACATATCCAGTCCCCCAGTAAGTTTTATTACTTGTCACAGTTCTACCAATTAGCACTATTTACTTTACTTCTGCTTAGTTCCCATATGCCAGCTACACCTTAGTTTATGGCTTGTAATAAACCAGTCGGCTTACTCCTCTCTCACATGTCAAAACCCCAGTCCCTGTCATGGATTAATTGCAGTCAGATAAGGGAGTGATTTCTGCCTCCCTCTTTCTTTGACATTCCTCAGACATGTACCCCTTCCCCTTCTCCCCTTTGTTCTTGGACAAGTCTCCGTACATGGATCACGAGTTGGGTACACACCTTGGGTGAGACAGGATTGGATGTTAGATTGTGAGCTCATCTACCCTAGGTGTACGTGGGGACAGTCCTTTTCAAGATTACTATAAAAACCTAGAGGATTGGGCTTATCTTTGTAAGACTTCAATGTGTAATTGGGTTTTGCCCATCTTCATGAGGATGTAATAAATCTGTCTCTGCTTGACTTGGTGGTCTCCTCGAGTTATTTGGGTAAATTGAGGCAGTTTGTCCCAAACAATGCCAAGGAGTCTAAACCAACTGAATTAGCCAACATCAGGGAAACTCTTAACTTTTGAAAGCATTAAGGGACATACCCTTTCCATCCATAGAAAGATACAATCAAAGTCCCCAACAAAAAAGACTTACCTCCCTGTAAGCTCATTAATTTCAATGGGAACTTCCTTGATTAACCCCTTGATGTTTCTTTAGAGTGTCGTATTTTAGGAATGAGACAGGTCAGCTGGAGAATACCTGCTGGGATGGTGAAAGGTCTTTAGACCATGCCATATGAGGAGAGGTAGAAGGAACAGGGCATGTTTATCCTGGAAAAGAAGGACTTAGCAGAGATATGATAGCAACCATTAAGTATTTCAAGGGCTGGTACAGAGATAAAAGTTTATATTGTTTTCTTCTTAGAGAATAGAACTGGAAGCAAAGAAGTTGTACAGAAACAGTCTTGGGGGTGGTTGTTTGTAGAATGTATTTCTATAAGAGAGAATGAGTTTCCCTTCCCTAGATGTCTTCAAAGATTAGATGACCATTTGTAAAGCATGTTGTAGGGAGAATGTTTATCCATATATAGATTCGACTAGATGGCCACCAAAACCATTTTAAACTCTGAGATTTTATAATTCCTCTATGAAAATTACATGAGAAACACAGGACCTGGAAGACCATGTATATGACACATGCGCTGCAAAGCACTACAGGAAAACTAAATCACTCAATTAAAAGCTATGTGCACCACTAATCTGAAAATGCCAATTTTGTGGACAGTTTGTTTTGTTTTAAAGTTTAGTCCAGTTCTTATGATTGTCCTGATGGTGATGAATTGTATTTTAATATATTCAGTGCAATTTGAGCTTCAAGTATTGCTGTGGTTACCTCTAGTTATAAATACCAAATGCCTCATATTCAAAGGCATACTTACCTTTTATACATATTAAAACAGAAAACTCAGGGCAGCTAGGTGGCACAGTGGATAGAGCACCCACCCTGGAGTCAGGAGGACCTGAATTCAAATCCGGTCTCAGACATTTAACACTTACTAGCTGTGAGACCCTGGGCAAGTCACTTAACCCCAATTGCCTCACAAAAAAAAAAAAGAAAAAGAAACTCTCCATTGTTTACCCAGGACTTTATCAACAGTATCATTCTACATCTTAATAGTGGTTTTCTTTTACAAAATTCCATTTTGACATATCAGACAATCTTACAATTCAATCCCCCACAGTCTATAGTCTCTGAAACAGTGAAGGGAAATAGTACAAAAAGATAATTGGAACAGATAGCCCATGCAAACTTCAACTTTCATAGTTTACCATTTATTAAATGAAAGCAAAGATATGTGTTTAACTTTCCCAGTACCACTGTAATCCATTGTTGTTGGTTTTTTTAATCTGAATTTTGTTGGCATCTTAAGTTGTCTTCATTTATGATTTCACCTATCACTGAAATCATTGTGTATTTTTCTTTGTCTCATAGGTTCACAATGCTTATTTTCCTTGGATTTTGTTGGGTTTTTTTTCTTCTTCTTCTGATAAACTGGTTTTTAATATAAAGGTTCCAACAGTTTACAGCATATAAACTGAGAGGGTAAAGCAGAAAGTAAGATCAATTAAAACATACCCCCAAAAATACCATTTTGGAACTATAAATGAAAATATTATCAACTGTATTCTATTGCAGATATAATTACTATACAGACATAATCTGATATATATGTGATAATGAGAAACAATGGGAAATAATGGATAGCATACTGCCTCTGACATACTGGCTGTGTGACCCTGTGAGCAAATCACTTTATCTCTTGTATAGGCAACTCTGGAAGACTTAAAGTTACAGAGAAGGTACTAACCTGCATGAGTAGAAAAAGTTTCCTTATTAGAGAGTTCCTCTTATCAGTGAAATCATAGGTATAATCCTTATTCCTATATTTTATAACAATATCTGACATTTATATGGCACTTTAAGGATTAAGAAGTACTTTGTATGGGGGCAACTAGGTGGCGCAGTGGATAAAGCACCAGTCGTGGATTCAGGGGGACCTGAGCTCAAATTCTACCTCAATCACTTGACACTTACTAGCTGTGTGACCCTGGGCAGTCACTTAGCCCTCATTGCCCTGCAAAAAACAAAAACAAAAAACAAATACTTTGTAGACATAATCTCATTTGATTCTCACAATGGCTGGTTCTATTTTTAATCTGCATTTTATAGATGAAAAAACAGATTCAGACAATTAAATTACTTACCCAAGGTCACACAACTAGTGTCTGAAGCAAGATTTGAATATAGGACTTCCTGACTCCATATCCGGTGCTCTAACCACTATACTATGTTTCTTCTCACATCATATATACTTTTTTTTAGAGTATATAGTATCATATAGAGTATATCTATATAGATATTGATATCAATATACACATGCACACAGAGGTATATACCTTTCTCTGAATTCTAGAATTGTCTATGGTAACATTAGCAAAACTGCAAATTCATGGTAGTTACTGACTTTTCAAACCACATTACTACTTTAACTTCCCCTCAACTGAATGAGTTTGCCAGAGGTGGGTAGTAGCTGAGAACAGTGGCCTCCTTTATTGCACTTTGGAATCTTTAAATGTTTTGTAATCTTCTAGGACAAGAAGGGAACCATGGTAATGACTAAGAAATTTACTAATAATGGAATTTCTCAATTTTCTATTATGCAGGCATCAGAATACAAGCAACCCAACCATCAATCAACATTTATTAAGTCCTTATGGGTCAGATTACCAGACTAAGTACTGGACACATGAAGACAGAAATAAAACAATCCCTGCCCTCAAGAAGGTTAAATTCTAATAGGGCAACACATACATATATGATTCTATTTAGAATATATACAAAATGTGAGGTTGTTTTTTGAGAAGGGGAAGACTCTAGCATTTGGAAGGATTAGAAAAGCATCTATGAAGAAGGTCGTACTTGAATTGAATCTTAAAAGAAATTAGGGACACACACACACACACACACACACACATACACACACACCCATCTGTCATAAAATCTGATTAGGAAAGTACAAGGGTGATACTTTGTTCACAACCATTAACTAAATTACATGGTTCCTGAGCTACTGACAGATCTCAGTTTTCTGAATACAGACGTACATAGAACTTGGAAGAATGTTGTGAGGGCTGTGCCTGCAAATGAAAGAAATTATCAAGGAACCTGTGGCCTCAATGGTATTTCCTGTTTTCATCTCTTGGCAAAGCATCTAGTGACTAATGTTTGGTTTTGTGTTTTTTGGTGTGCTTTTTTTTTTTCAAACACAGCATCCTACTGAGTACATTTCTGTCTTCAAAAATATTTTTTTTCTTACATGGACTGGCCCATTCCTCAGAACAGATGTGCCGATCAATTTATGTTCCTTTCCACAGGATATAAAAGACTGTAAAATACTATTTATCTTTACTGGCCTTGGAGTTGAAGCTACTGATTTTATGGAATATCTTGTCAATTCTTATGCATCAATTTTTTTGCTTTTATCATTTTTCATTATGATCATTCTAATACTCTAATGGATCATTATGCCTTTCCACTGATCCCTTAAGACTGATTGTAATAGGTATAATATTTAGGATAAAAGATTTCCAGTGGGAAGTAAAGCAATGAGGGTTAAGTGATTTGCCCAGGGTCATGTAGCTAGTAAGTGTCAAGTGTCTGAGGCCAGATTTGAACTCAGGTCCTCATGAATCCAGGGCTGATGCTTTATTCACTGCACCACCTAGCTGCCCCCTGGAAGCAACTTCTGAGACCATCTAATCCAATCTTCTAATTTTACAGATAAGAAAACTGAGATCACAGGAGGATAAGTCACTTGTCCAGCATTACTAGTAATGAGAGATGGAATTTGAACCCAGGTCCTCTGAATCCAGAGCCAATGTTCTTTTGCTTATTCATTAATTTCCCTAAAGCATTATAAAAAACACTAGTATATTCTATGAACTTTCAGAGGTTCAGGGGGTTCTTTATGAGTGGGTCGGAAGGGAAAGAGGAAGGAAATCTCTCCTAATATGACTCTGGAGCTATTTCTTCCCTCTCTCTCTCTCTCTCTCTCTCTCTCTCTCTCTCTCTTTTTTTTTTTTTTTTTTGCGGGCCAATGGGGGTTAAGTGACTTGCCCAGGGTCACACAGCTAGTAAGTGTCAAGTGTCTGAGGCCGGATTTGAACTCAGGTACTCCTGAGTCCAGGGCCGGTGCTTTATCCACTGCGCCACCTAGCCGCCCCCTCTTCCTTCTCTTTTGCTGTCAAACTTCTTGCCCCTATTTCTTCATCACCCTCCAGTACTAGATGGCCCATCTCCCAAATAAAAGCCTGCCCCAATGTGGGAGAATCAGAACACTCAGCTCCCCATTGCCACTTTCAGACTCTCATTTTACCACCAGTACCCAGCAATCTTCTCTGAAGCTCTAGCCATTGGAATTTATCCCTCAATTTAGATATCAATGGCCATTATCTATTGACAAGACATTCCCCTTCCCTCCTCAGTGACTGGCTTATAGTCTTTCTATCCCATTGCCTCATCAGTAATAGTTAAAAGAATTGATCAGATAGATAGGAGAAGCAGAAAAGTAGTACAATGAAAATCTAAAGAGGAGAATGTATTTAGAAAACTATGTCTTGCCAAAACTCAACCCTGAATTACTCCAACCATTTTCATTTTCTGGCCACCATTTCCTTAGACTTTAGTCCTAGAATCAACATTGCCTGTGATATGTAAGCTTTCATCCTAAATTCTCCAGAACCAGGACTCCATGTCACTTCCTAGCTACCATTTCCAAACAATGCTGGCTCACCTACCACTTCCTGGCTAGCTCCTTTAGATATTGTCTTCCTCCATTAGAATGTAAACTCTCTGAGGACAGGAGTGATTTATTTGCTTTTATTTGTATTCTTGGCATTTAGCACTGTGGAAATGGGTACCTTGATTTGCTTGAGCCCCACAATAATCCAGGTAACCAGAACAACTGTATATTGACTGGTTTCATTGGCTAACAGACCAACCATCCTTTGCATGACCTAAAGTAAACCTAGCTGGACATTCAGTAACTCTGAAGCCAATCAAAGACTTATCTGACTGCAGGATATGAAGCTATGGATATGGACCTTATTTCACCAAGAATGCCTTTTGGTTTATATATGAAAGGCCACATCTTCCATCCCTGGAATTCCTCACACATACCACCACCACCCCCTTCCTTTGGGAGTAGGCCTTTCCAAGCCCACTTTTCTTCCAAATTCCTTAATTGCTTTTGTTTAAATTGTATATAAACCCTTGTAATCTATTGCATTGTGTCCTATCCAGCAATAGGCTGGGTAGTACCCTTGATCATGTTTGATTTTTTTCCCTTGCTTAATAAAACTGAGAGATATATGGGGAAAGTGCTCTCCTCATTGTAAACCGGCCATGTTGCTCAAGTTTCCAGGGCCCCCTCCTCCTGCCTTTTCCCCTTTCTCCTGAGCTGGAAGTTACAGTTGCCTAGGGCAGATAACAAGAAAGCCACAAAATCCCAGTACAATCAGAAGTTGTCTCACAAGGATGATTTCTCTCCAGAATCAAGGAAGTTAGGATACTAGCCCAAGCAGGTCCCTCTGTGTTTCCTAGTTAACCCCAAATTGTACTGCCCTTGATTAATAAGCCTCATGCATAGTATCTAACACACCCCTGGGTGGAGATTTAACATTATAATTAGACATGCGTCATATGATCAGGGTAGAGTTACATGTTTAGGAGTTAATATGAAGCAGGAGTGTCATGAAGAGTGTGCATCCAGAGTAGCCAGCCAGCAGGCGAAATGGGAGAGGGATTTTGTGTTAGATTTAAGGATAAAAATGGAAGTTTGCTGTGGCAAAGTGGGCCATTCTTCTATAGTATGTGCCCATTCTTGTAAGAATGTAATAAAGCCTTCATATATTCACCAAAAGGGAAAGTCCAGTATTTTTATTTCTGACAACACCTTTCTTTTAATTTTTACAGGCATTATCTTTCATTGGTTTTCCTTCCCTTTTAGGAAAAAAGGGAATTTAAATCTCAAGAACTGACCTTTTCCTCTGTTCTCTGGTCTTCCCCTTTGGGGAAAGAGAGATCTAAATTCCATTAAGAGTGTTTGTCTTGGTTTATAGCACATAGTAAAGGGCAATATGTGGCACACTGAATAGAGCACTGGGCCTGGAGTCAGGAAGACCTGAGTTCAAATCTAGCTGCAGACACTTCTAACTATGTGACCCTGAGCAAGTTACTTAACCCTGTTTGCCACAGTCTCCTAACCTGTAAAATGAGCTAGAGAAGGAAATGGAAAACCACTCTAATATCTTTGGGAAAACAACAAGAAGAAGCACATAGAAAATGCTTAACACCTACTGTATTGGTCTGTCTCTCAATCTATCATCTACCTACCTTCTTTGCTCTTATCACCTGCTATTGAATGGAGTTAAAGAAAATATTAAAATTGCTGATGGTATCCTGTACAAAATTATGTTATCTAATCACAACTGGGCCCTCATTACTGAAAGGCAATCATTGTAAACCTCCCTAATCTATTCATTATTTCTTCTTCATAGAAATTGTTCTAGACTTATTTCTTTTCAAGTCTCCCACAGCATTCTTTCTCCTACTCCTCTGAGGAGCTCACCTTATACTTTAAAAAAAAATTGGAGCCATTCCCCTAGAATTACCTCTTCTCCCCCCATCCTTTACTCACATCACTCATCTATCTTTCCCAACTATCTCCCCCTTGACTCCAGGCTCAGAGAAAGAAGTAGCCCATCTTGCCAAGGCTGACCTCCTTACATATATCCTTGATCCCACCCCACCCCATATTCTATAACAGATTGTTTCCCTTACCACAGAATCACAGATTTAGAGCTAAAAGACACCTTAAAGCCTGATTAATTCAATCCCATCATTATATAAATAAGGGAACTCCAGGTCCAACACTTTATCCACTATACCACCTACGGCCACCTCAGTCCCACTCTCTCTTATCTTGAATTTCTCACAATCTACTGACTCCTTTCATATTGTTTACAAATACTGCCTCGTCTCTTCCATCCTTAAAAACCCCTCACTTGTTTCTACATCCTCAGTAGATCATCATCTTATATCTCTCCTTTATTATCTCTCATATCCTTTAGTATCTCTTCTTATATCTCTCTTTTGGGATAAACTCCTGGAGAAAGTTGTCTCAGCCAAGTTCCTTCACTTCTCTTGTTTTCAAACTCTCTACAATTTTGCTTCCTAAAACACTATGCCATCATCATCCCACAGTCAATAGACTAATGCAGGGGTTAGCAACTATACCCTGTGGAACAGCTTTTGTAAAGTCCAGTAGCTTAGAATGGTTTTCACATGTTAAATGAAGTCGTATACTATTAAAAAATTGAAAATCATTCTTAGCTCACTGTCTGTACAAAAAAAAAAATAGGAGGTCTTAGGATTTGTTCTCAAGCAAGACTCTAGAGTAGCGGCTTCCTATTACCTCTGGGATCTAATATAAAATGTTCTCCTTGACACTGAAACCTCTTCACAACCTGGTACTTCCTACTTTTCCAATTTTTTTACACTTTCTTCCCTTCCACAGAGTGACACTTATCTGTCTGCTGTTCCTCATACAGGGCAACACTCCCTCCTCACCTCTGATCCCTGGCTTTTCTTTGAAGATTCACCTGAAATTCACTTTCTCCATAAGGCCTTTCCTAGTCAACCCTAATTTCTTTTAGTTCATTCTCCTCTATCCATCTACTCTACTTGTATGTCCTATGAACCTAGCTTTTTCTATATCATTTATATCTTTGAAATGTGAGGGGTTTTTGAGGACAAAAGCTGTGTTGTCTTTCTTGGATGCCTAGTTCTTGGTGCAGTGCTTGCTATGCAGTAATCACTAAAGAGATGTGTTGACTGACATTTGACTCTGACTAAGCAGCAGTCAGAGGATTCTCTTAAAACATTCATGTTTCTTATTAATAGCAGTCACATATTGTTAAAATAAATTTAAGTGAACAATATATAATCTTCTGTAATACTTGCTAATAGGTTAAAGGTATTTCAGTAGTTTTTCCTATTACAATTCTGGAGTCACATATCTGAATAACTTTCTTTTGGAAGCAGTTAAGGCAGAAGTTTTACTTTTCTCCATAGGATTGTGAATGTCTGGATAGATGATCTGGCTTCCTTACTTTTTTTAAAGGCAAGAAAACCTAAAAGAAACATTGCACTTAAGATCATAAAAATCCCCATGGTGCAGAAAAAAGAAATTACCTTAAAGTAAACCATATATACAAATGAGTCTCTAAAAGAAAAATCAGATTCTTAACTAAAATTCATTCAAATTTGTTCTTAATATACAAGCTGTTTAAACAAGTAATGTTTTTGTAATTGTATATCAACTTTCCAAAGGTGGCATTCAATTTTGGCATAGTGGTCAAAAAGAAGAATTCTTTATTCTCCCACGATGTTTATTTTCTTTGAGTTTTGTAGCAATATCTTGCAAAAACATTCCAAGGGTATGTCTTTTCTGTTCTTCACTGGTTTCTTTGTAAAGGTCATGAGAAAGGGTGATTTTTCTTTTTCCTTTTCAAAATGACATGAAGTTCCCATAGCACACCTTAATCTATATATGAAGCCTTTCCAGGGGATAAAGTATAAGTGTTATGATTTATTGATGTACATTTAAGCAAGTTTTGGAGAGTGTGAGTATAATTATGTGGGATTTTTGAAGTTTAGCCCCAGTTAACAGTGTCAGGATATGAGGAGAAAGTAGAGAGAAATGTCTTGCTTTTATTATCTAGTTCCTAGAAGGTCCCAAAAGAACATGTTTAGTTTGGATAATAAACTGCTTCCATGACAACGAGCATCCTCCCTCACCAGTGCTATCCTGGGCATTACCAATATTGTCTCCATTAGGGACACCATCATGAATCAATGGGTGAAAACAGCATACACCAACAAAGACTGCTCCCTAGTAAAGCTGTCATTTCTGCATGCACCAAGCATTCTGGCAGTACAGAAAGCTGGAGTTTTGTTTTTATCTGATTTTTAATCATAAAGAAGAAGTCGATAGGCTTTTACTGTATGCTGTGGACTCCTTTTGCATTCTGGTCAAGTCTATTAGACCCCTTTCTTAGAATAATATTATTAAATGCACAAAATAAATTCCATAGGATTAAAAAGGAAACAAATTATATTCAAATATATTATATATTGTTTATACATTGTTATAAACATAATATATATTATTTCTATGTAGGTATTGTATGAATGTAATATTTATATATGTATTATACATGTATTATTTATATATATGTACTGTGTATATGTATTTCTTATATATACCATTGTATATATGTCTGTGTATGTATGTACACACATATACATGCATACATACACACACATACATGTACAAATGTACACACAACTTCACAGGCTCCAAATTAAGAACCCCTGATCTAAAGGTTATAATTAGATACAGTATCTTAATTCTAATGACAGAAAATGAATCTGGGTGTTTTCCCTGTTCCCTTTTAAAGCTTATCTCCAAGTTCTTAAATCATAGCCAAAAAAAGAGGTAGCATTTTTGCTTGTTTGTTTTGGCTAAGCTCTAATATATTCAAAAAATACTCTATGATACCAGCTCATGGTGACAGATGGAAGAGATATCAAATCTTGTGGTTCCCACGTGCCATCTTAGTCCTGGAAGGCATTTCATTATTGATTATTTTTCACTGTCCACAGAGCCATCCAAGCTGTCAGTCCCCTGAAAGATTGATGCCATTTATTGGTCCCAACCAAAATGCACTATCAAAAAATGTATAGTGACAGCCCAATATTGGCAGCTGACACCAGATTCTTCTGTCTTGTCAGAGAGCTGTCAAAGAAGGCAATAGCAGAGCTGGGACTTTCAAGGCATCCTATCCAAGTCAATTCAGAATTTGGCCATCTAGCCTGTGTAACCTCATGTCAATAAAACATCAAGCTTCATATCAATTAGAGGCACAGAAAGCTGCAGTGGGGCCTAAACCTTCCCTCTGGTTGGACAGCTTTTTGCAAGCCACTGCCATTATTTTCTAGCTGCCAGACAGCTCCTGTTCCCCTGAGTAGAGAAACATTTGAAGGGGGGACGGGGGACAATTGAACACTGGCTAAGCCAGAGGAAAATTTCCATGGCTCAAAGAAGCTCAATTTCAAGCAATATAATCTCCAAGTGATAATAAGTGATGGTAGATAATCGACTATAGTAGTGTGGAGCCTCATAGAAGCAAAGGTATCTATGCCAAAAAGGTATGCTGTTGTCACCATGAGGTATGATGAATATGAGGACAATGTTCATGAGAAACTGAGTCAGACCAATGGTCTATTCACTCCAAGAGTTAGTCTCTTTCAGAATTACTCAGGGACTTCTGTAACACCAAGAGACAGGGAACATCTTGTGGGGAAAAAAGGTATCCAATTATTTTTTTAAAATATATACTCCGGGCAGCTACGTGGTACAGTGGATAGAGCACTGGCCCTGGATTCAGGAGGACCTGAGTTCAAATCTGGCATCAGACACTTAATTACTAGCTGTGTGTAGCTGTGTGACCCTAGGCAAGTCACTTAACCCCAATTGCCCCCCCACACACACACACACATATACTCCATTTCTTTTGGACCTAATCTTGCTCTCTTTTCTCCTTTTTCTCCTCTTCTTACTTTTCTTCCTTTTTCACTCCCCCCCTCACCAGATTTGGAAGATAAGAAAGGAAATCCTCTAAAATTTCACAGTAAAATCTGATTCTAACTGCCCTGTTTGACTATCAGGCTGTTTTTTCTTAAGGCAAAAACTATATTTTTGAAACCTCTATTCCAGCACCTTGACCTATTCCTTACTCAAAAAAGACATAATGTTCCTTAATTAAAGTTTTCTGAAAACAACAATACCATCTATAATATCACTGAAAGGTGGTCTTATGATCTCTGATAATCTTTACAATGATTTAGTCCAGCTCAATCATTTTACATATGAAATTGTAGAGTGACATCCAAAGAAAATACACTAAAGAGATGTTTCAACTGTCATGTATAATACCATTAGGCAAATGAAATATGTAAGTGTTACTGGATGGGGGTAGGGAGGAATTAGGGAGGGGGATTGTATTTGTGCATGGCTGACCTTACTACATATAGGCATTTTAGAACATTACATGTGGAATTGGGCAGCTAGATGGCACAGTGGATAGAGTGCCAGGCCTGAAGTCAGGAAGATACATCTTCCTGAGGTCAAATCTTATCTCAGGCACTTATTAGCTGTGTGACCCTGGACAAGTAACTTAACTCTGTTTGCCTCAGTTTCCTCATCTGTAAAGTAAACTAGAGAAGGAAATGGCAAAACACTCCAGTATCCTTGGCCAAGAGAACCCCAAAATGGAGTCACAAAGAAGAGGACACTATCTGGAATGACTGAACACATATGGAATATGATTTTAGATTTGCCAATAAGGTCTTCTTCCCGACAAAACAAAACAAATAGAATAAAATGCTCCCTCATCCTCTTGCATATATTTGAAATTTCATGGTCATGCATGCTCTTTGGTCTACGAATACAACTACTAGGTCAGTATCCAAAAAGAGATAAAAAACGAAAAAGTTAAAGGGCCTATATCTACAAAAAATATTTATGGAAGCCCTTTTCTGGTGCAAAGAAGTCAAAATTGGGAAGATGGGGGCAGTTAGGTGGTACAGTGGATAGAGCACTGACCCTGGAGTCAGGAGAACCTGAGTTCAAATCTGGTCTCAGACGCGTGACACTAGCTGTGTGATCCTGGGCAAGTCACTTAACCCTCATTGCCCCCCTCCCCCGAAAAAGAAAAAAAAGTTCAAAATTGGCCATCAATTGGAGAATGGCTGAACAAATTGTGAGATGAGATTATGATGAAACACTGTTGTGCTGTAAGAAATGATGAGCAGGATGCTCTCAGATAAACCTGGAAAGAATAACATGAGCTGATGCAAAGTGAGATGTACTATATACAAAGTAACAGCAATATTGTAAGATGATCAGCTATGAATGACTTGGCTGTTCTCAGCAGTGCAGTGATCCAAGACAACTCCGAAGGACTTATAAAAAATGTGATTTTCTTCAGTACTTTTTGTCTGTTTTCTTTCACAACCTGACTAATGTGGAAATGTTTTGCATGACTACATATGTATAACTTATATTGAATAGTTTGAATTCTTAAGGGGGGAAGGAGGAAGAGAATTTGGACAAAAAGTTTTTAAAATGAATGTTAAAATTGATTTTACATGTAATTGGGAGAAAAATAAAATTCTAAATAAATGAAAAAAAAAAGAAAAAAATTCATGGTCAGAGATTCCTTCCTTTTTTCCTGAAATTTTATTCTGTATTCAAATAAAAAACTCCCTGAAAAGAAATAATATGTTAAACTTTATTTAGTATTATCAACGTTTGTGAATGTTTGGAATATCCCTTCAGTAAGAGCCAGCTTTGACAGGAGGGAGGAGGGACACACCATGTGGATCATGGGAAGGAAGCACCAGAGAGGAGGCAAAGGAAGGATGCAGAAAGAGAGAGATAGGGGCTCCAGAAACTAAACTCTATGGACTCACAATTTCACTTAGGGCTTGCCCGCTAACTGCCCTACATTTATTCCTTAACAGTTGTGTTAATCATCTTCTCACAGCCCAGTTAGCCTTAAAGTGAGGCATAAACTGTGTTTCACAGCTGACACATAGCCCCTAATACCAACCTACTCACTTGTGTATAAATGCAGCCTCTCACATGCAAAGGGAATTAGAATAACAAAGCCTTCTCTGCAAGCTTCAAATGATGTGGAGGTCTTTCTGTAGCATGTCCCACTTCCCCCCAACCAGTGTGTGCATAAATATGTTGTGTTTGGAAACATTCCATATCCTCTTTTGGAAGGACTCATTGCTATAAAAAACAGTATTCAGAATCTAATCCCAACCTTGTCCAGCTAGTGGCACACTTCCCAAAGAGGCACAGCTCATGGGTCTAGTACATTCCCCCTCTGGCACTGAGACTGAAAAGAAGAGACACATCTATTTCGACAATGAGCAAGAATAGGGTAGCTGATTTAGCTTTGACCAGCAGGGCAGCCAGGAGCTCTGTCTTGGCTAATAAGAATATAAACAGGCCAAGTGTTGAGAGTTGATCTGACTCAAACACCACAAATATCTTATGGTATGGCTTTTGTGGTCTCTGATTTATGATTCTTGTTCTCCAGGGAGTTGAAATATTGCTGCCTATTGTGGGAACTTGAATTATGATATTTTCTACAAGAAACTAACCATTTTGAAATTTGTGGACCACTAAAGATACTTTCATAGCAATGCATACATTGAAATGGTAACTCTTCATCTCTGAATAGAAATCTCACCCACAGGATCTTTATTTTATTTATGGGTGATAAAGAGAAGAATGGAACAGGCCCTTTGAAGCATTCCCTCTATGTTTGTATTATGGGCTAGGCAGCTATAATTTAATGGATCCATCTCCAAGATTGAAAATTACCCAAGGGAAGGAATTTTTATGTTTCTCTAACATCTACTATGAATGCATATGATGTCCTTCACACATTAGGATGTTATATTTTACCCACCCTCCTTTTTTTATTCCAGTAGCAGAGGTCATCTCCTCTCCCTCTCTGGCCTACCTCACCCTGATGATTGATAGCTGAAGCTAGAAAGGTGACTGGCTAGGATGCGGCTATATTTACTCTGTCATTATGGAGGAGAGTGTCTCTTTGTGTAAGACCTAGTCTCCAATTGTAGTATGCTTTGGCAAAGGATGATGAGAGTAGAAAGGCGAGGCTGAGAGTGAGAGCAGTGAAACTCTTATCTTGCTATTGTCACACCTTTACTCATCCCCTACAGTTCAGAGAAAAGGCAATTCATATTGCCAGGTGTGTGTTTTTTTTTCCTTTGAATATTTTAAATCCTTTGCACGCAGACTATGTGATGGATGACTTGTTGTCCATTTCACACTGAGCACCAATGCAGCCTGTTTGTGGATAACAGATTTGCCTGCTGTTAAGCAGGCCCAGCATATGATATCTTTGCTGAAATTGAGAGGCAGAATGGTGTAATGAAAAGAACACAAAACTTGGATCCAAACGAGGTAGGTTCAAATCCCAGCTCCCATTCTAGCTGTCAGCTCAAATTCCAGCACTGCTATTTACCATCTGTGTGACTTTGGGAAAATCACTTAACCTGTTCGTTTCAGTGACTTAACTCTAAAAGGAAAATACTACCAATTGGGCAACCTACATCACAGAACTTGGTTGTTATGAGGATGAAATGAGAATGGTTACAGAGTACTTTGTAACTGTAAAGCACTATAGAAAATAAGGTGTTATTATCTCAGACTACCAGAAACATTGACTTACCTGCTGTCATTACTTCCTAGAAGTCAAAGATTATGGACAGTATTTTATGTTTATTTCTTTACTTCTTTTATGTTTGCAAGGCACTTCAAATGTTATATCACAAGAGATCTTCAAGGTCACCTATTGCAATCATTCCTTTCAAAAATGAAAAAATGAAGCACAAGAAGGTTAAATGATTTTCCCAGAGTCGCCTAGGTACAAAATAGTGGAGCTAGGATTAACTGGATACTAATCCTTCCTTACACCACACTGTTTCATCATCTTCCTCTTTCCCTCCAACATCCCTATAAGGTAAGTTCCATAGGACATCAATGGATTTGTGACCTCATTGATATGAATATTCTTTCCAATGATGCAATTGAAATCCAAACATACCTTCCCATGCTATATCATTCTCGTGAATGTCCCCCCAGACATTCACCCCTGAGTGATATATCTGACATTCTAGGGGATTATCTGCAGATCCCTTGACATGGTCAACATACCAATGGAGCATCAAGGTTGTCCAGTCATTTATCTCTCACTGTGATCAGTCTATCTTCTTTTTCAGTCTCTCAAATATGTTCTCTTCTCTTCTATGACACTGCTACCTTGCTAGTGGAGACCCTCACCACCCTATGCCTGGACTAGTGCAATATCTTTCTGGTGAGTCTGCTTGCAACAAGCCTCTCCTCACTACAATTCAACCTCCACTCAACCACAGAAATTATTTTCCTAAATAACATATCTGATCATGTCACTCTGCTACTCGATAAACTCCAGTGGCTCCCTATTGCTTCCAGGATCAAATACAAAATGCTCTGTTTGACATTCGAAGCCCTTCATAACCTAGCCCCCTCCTACCTTTCCAGTTTTCTTACATTTTATTCCCCAAATACTCTTCCATCCAGTGACACTAGCCTCCTCATGGTTCCACAAATGAGACCTTACATTTGTCCATTCCATGCATTTTCTCTGGTTATCTCTCTTTCCTGGAATGTTTTCTTTCTTCAACTCTGCCTACTTACTTCCCTGCCTTCTTTTTAGTCCCAGCTAAAATCTCATCTTTTACAGGAAACCTTTCTCAACCCCTTGTGATTCTAGTACCTTCCTTCTACTAATTATTTCCTATTTATCCTGCATATAGCTTTATTTGTATATATTTGTTTGCATGTTGTCTCCCCTGTTAGATTGTAAGGTCCTTGATGACAGGGACTTGTTTTTTGCCTCCTTTGTATACCACTGCTCAACACAGTCCCTGGCACATAGTAGGTAGGTACCTAAATGTTTATCAATTGATTGAATCATACATTTCTTTCAAGTTCTCCTTGATACCACTTCTCCTTCATAATTCTTTGTTTATAATTCACTATAGGGGCAGCTAGGTGGTGCAGTGGATAGAGCACTGGCCCTGGATTCAGGAAGACCTGAGTTCAAATCTGCCCTCAGATACTTACTAGCTGTGTGACCCTGGGCAAGTCACTTAACCCTCATTGTCTCCTTTCCCCCAAAAAATATCATTATAATTCGCAGTAGCCTGAATTTGTTCACTTTACACTGCATTGCCTTTTGGATGATCCCCAACTTTAATTCCCCTGATAATGCTGTGTGCATAGGTTCTTTTCTTACTCCATCCTAGATTTGTGACCAGGGACTGGGTAGTTAGCAAAAAGCTGCCAGTTGTCACCTATCGCTGTCATAGTGTCTTGGTGAGTGGTGGGTATGGGTCTGCTACCTCATCTTGCCCTGGTGTATAGCCTTTCTCTGAGTACTAGAATGTTCTATGCACAGTATACTTTTGGCCTGTCCCTGTCCACAAACCTCCCTGTCTTTCTCCCTATGTTGAGCTGGGCTGAATAAAAGAATCACTCTGACTTTTTCTGGATTTCCTCATCAAGATTTGGTGTGCTGCATTTCCTAGATCTGATTGGAGGAGTTTGTGGAGAGGAGCTCACTCCATTGCTTCTCATCACTCCACCAACCTGGCTCTGCCTTTTGTTTAAATGTGTTAAATCACTATTCCCTACTCATGATTATCTTTTGTGGAATCAGAGATTAGTGGGAAGTTGACTAAGTGAAGGAGGGGCTTTCCTTCTGAAACAGACTCACACCCCTAGATCAGGGATATTTTAGGGTTAGCAGATAGTGAAAATTTTAGTCTTACATTCCTCCTTGGAAACTGGGGAGAAGAAAGCACCCATCCTCAGTGGATCTAGCTTCTACTTGTGCCACAGTGGTCCCAGCTAGGCTGCTAAGGAGTCTGTCTATGATATATATGGAGAAAGAGAGACATAGACATACAGAGAGAAAGACAGAGACAGAGACAGTGAGAAAGAAAGAAACGGGCAAAACCAGATAGCTTTGCAGACTATGTATCTGACTGTTTATCAGTGTAGAAAATAGGTTTTCTTTACCTGTTTGATTTGCTGAAATAGATAATATAGGTATTATTATAACATACTGCCACTTCCCAATATGCTTAAGGAAGTTCTCTTCAGTTCGTAATGCAAGAGTTCTGGATAGAGCACCGGCCCTGGAGTCAGGAGGACCTGAATTCAAATCCGGCCTCAGACACTTAACACTTACTAGCTGTGTGACCCTGGGCAAGTCACTTAACCCCAATTGCCTCACTAAAAAAATATAATGCAAGAGTTCCTAATGTACCTGGCAACATTCCATCTTTCTCCCATATCTATCACTGTAAATGAGTTTCATCATCTGTGACTTCATTGTGGGACTCTTCTGCTCTCTAGGAATTCATGATGGGTAACCTTGATCTACTCTTTGATATTAAATATAACACACAGATGTCACCAGTCAAAAAGAGGGAGGCAGTTTCCATAACAATTCCAGACATTCCCAAGATGGCAATGCCAAATATTATGAAGTACAGGTTAGAATAGCTTCAGATTTTCATTTTGGTGACTGGCCATTGCAAATGATCCTGACAGGGATGACATGAACTTCATCAACAGACATCTATTAAATATCTACTATGTGATAATCACTCTCTAAGGTAACAATATAAAGATGAAACAGTCCCTACCTACAAGAGATTTGTCCCCTACCCACCCACACTCCCACCTCCATAAAATATAAACAAGTTTTAATTTATGAACAGGATATCTTTCAAATTAACATTTCTCTAGGGGGAAGAAAAATTGATATGATTTGTTTGCACAAGTATAATGATTATGCTTCTTCTTGCAAAAACTGAAAAAGATTCCATTTTAGGATAAATAGGGGAAAGATTTGATTTCATCCTTTTGGGGCACATAAGGAAAGAATGGAGTCTCATGATTTGTGAATTTCTGGAAGTTGCCAGAGGAGTTAGATATGCCCTCTGGCAAATGCATAATGCCTCTTCCCCAAACACTGCTCATATTGCCAGCTATTTTCATTCCAGATGGACAGTCTCAAGTGGATGTATTGGATCTTTGTTCCTAATGGGAAGAGTTTGAAAAAAGAAGACTATCAACTCTTATTTTCTGGAAATACCACAGATTCAGTACCACCATTTTGGGATTTACACTGTTATTGGTTTCATAGAATTGGAGCTTCTGTGAAGGGAATTCCAAAGAAGGTACCTAGGGAATTACTAATGTAACATGCAATCTTCTTGCAGACAACTGAAGCACAGAATATCATTTATTCCATGCCAAATGTACCTTGTGTCAGAGTTGCTGTTGCTGTTTGTCCTTTGTACTCAAAAAAAGATCAGAAACATGGGGTCAAGGTACAGTTGCCTTCTGAACCAATCAGCCACAGTTTAATACACTGTATTGATTGTTAGGGTAATATCATAAAAATGCATCCAGTAGACTCTGTACTCAGGCTTAATGGAGGAAAAAATACATTTGCATGTTAATATACATAATTCATTAATTGTTCCATCAATAATCCTTATTAAGCACCTACATTCTGCTAGAAACTATGGGAGAAAAAAGAAAACTTCCATTCAATGCTAACATATAAGAAAATTAAAAATATTCAAAAAGAAAATTCAAGATAATTTGGGTTAGGGGGAAACACTAGTAGGCATCAGGAAAAGCCTCATGTAGGAGGTGACACAGGCTAAGTTCTGAAGAAGGCTATATATTTAAAAGTAATAGTGGAGGTAGCTAGGTGGTGCAGTGGATAAAGCACTGGCCCTGGATTCAGGAGGACCCGAGTTCAAATCTGGTCTCAGACACTTGACACTTACTAGCTGTGTGACCCTGGGCAAGTCACTTAACCCTCATTGTCCTGCAAAAAAAAAAAAAGTAATAGCAAGTTGTTCAATATAGATTTGCAGTTTCATGTGTAATCATCTTTTTTTTTTTGGCAAGGCAATTGGGGTTAAGTGACTTGCCCAGGGTCACACAGCTAGTAAGTGTCAAGTATCTAAGGCCAGATTTGAACTCAGGTCCTCCTGAATCCAAGGCCAGTGCTTTATCCACTGTACCACCTAGCTGCCCCTGTAATCATCTTTTTAAAATTATACTAGATTACAGAAATGTTTGTTTTATTCCACAAATTTAAAAATAAACAAACAGATCGATAGATAAATGAATGAATGAATGAATAAATAAATAGTTTTTAAAAGCTCAGGGTTATGAGAAGAAACAATGAGGAGAAAATGTGTTCTAGGCACTGGGAGAACAGCCTGTGCAAAGGTATGGAGATAAAAATAATATTGCATATGAGAAATAGCCAGAAGGCTAATTCAACTGGACCATAGAGTACATAAAGGAGAGTAATGCATAATGATCCTGGAATAACCTTTAGTATCAAAAGTACAATGAAAAGTCAATAAAGCATAAAGAAACCCTTGTAGTTTGTATTTGTTTGTGTCATCCCCAAATTAACAAACCACAGTCACACATTTGAGCCCCCCCAAAATCAAAGGATAGTATTCTGACCTTTCCTGAACCCTCTCTACATTGGCCTGGCACTTCAGTTAGCTTATCCTCATATCTTCCAGGTCATGGATTATAACCTTTCCTAATTAAAGGATTTTTTTAGAGCACATGCTGCCAACCTCAAATCACAGCCTCTTCTCCCACCTCCATCGTGTCTACTAGGTTCTCCTGATCAAACTCAAACATCATCAATCAGAGGCTGCACAAGTTGTTTGTATCAATGGCTATGTGTTGACTGCAAACCCCAGTTTTTGCCTAACTCTGAGCCTAACTAGACTAAGAAGGTGATTGATAGAGCTGTCAGACTCATGGATCAATCAACCCCCTTATTTTCAGGGGGAATTTTTCACTATTGATTTAACTCTTCAATATGAGTTACTTTAATTCTGCTTTTTTTCTCCTCTTTTACAATGTTTTGACTATTTGGTGTTGTTCCAGTCTTATCCTTGAATATTTTACTCTTCTTCACACTGATTCCCATTGCTGGCTGTCCACCCCACTAACACCAAAGCAGGCCTGGCATGCAACTGAACTGAGGCTTCATTTTCAGCTAGAAACCTCACTAATGCTCAATATGGCTAGCTTCTCATGTGGGATTTCTTGACACAGTTGTCTGGTTTTTTTGTTGTTGTTTATTTCTTTATAATTTGCTAATAGTTTAGCAAATTTGCCTAAATTCAGTGCTCTTCATCTCTGAATTGCTTCTGAGAGTTATGTTCTCTGTGTGACTTCCCAGGTGCAGCTACCATATAAAGACTCCATCTGTGTATTAAGCATTTTTATGACAGTCATTCATGTTTGACCTTCCTTCCCTGAAAGCAAAACCATGGTTTCTACTTGAAGACAACCAAAGAAAAATACATTTCCTGCCCTCCTATTCTCATTATCAGTGTTGTAGCTAGTGATTTGAGGTGCTTACGAGTAGTAGAAGTGCCATTTCATGCAGGGTGTGCTCACTGGAGGAAAATGTGACCCACATTGAGGCCACCACCACCAGGGACCGGGCTGGAAAAAGAAGTATTTTTGAGGCAGCTAGGTGGCACGGGAAGCACTGGCCCTGGATTCAGGAGAACCTGAGTTCAAATCTGACCTCAGATACTTTACACTTACTAGCTATGTGACCCTGGGCAAGTCACTTAACCTTCATTGCCCTGCAAAAAAAAAAAGTATTTCACCTACAATTCAGAAGTGGCATTAATTTGCAACAAGACAGTGCTATAAATCTCCTTACCTGGCATAAAGTTCTGATCGCTGCATCCTAGGTATAGCTCCAATTGTATTTAATGTATGTTCTCCTAGAGGTGGCCTTAATAATCTAATTTTTAAGTCCAGAAGAGAACACTAAGAATGGAGTAACTATGCATCATTTGGAGACCCTGAAGCAGAGTACTGAAAAATGTATGCTTCATTTAACAAGGAGATAAAACCATGAGGAACTTACATCAGAAAAAATGTCTCATGTTAACACAAATGTTTGTCATAAGAAAAAATGTTTCATATGTTAGTAAAAAGAGAATGACATTTGGCTCTCAAACAGTACAGTCTGAAATCTAATGAAAATGTGTTTAATATATCCAGATCACATATTGTAAGCCTGTAGGCCTGTGCATCTTAATTTCAAATGTTACTATATTAAATTATATTCATGTTATAATTAATTTTCTACCGACTCAATAAAGTCTCCTGAGTATATGTAATAGACATAGGAAGTGGTAGTAACAACAACTAACATTTATGTAGCAAAGGCTGTTGCCCACATGTAGTATGGGGTGCCCTTGTATAGTTCATATAGGCAGAAGAGACATCTCCAGCCTCTTCTCCCCCAACCCTTCTCCAAGAGAGACTTTAATTCTTGCCAGAAGGGGAAACAGGAGGTTGGGTCCAGAAGCTTTACTGTTCTGTTCTTTTCAGAGAGAGAGGAGGTACTAGGCTAGAATTATATCTCTCTACTCACTTAAATATTTTTAGTCTAGATGATGTGATTTTCTGGTTTAAACTTTTTAAAATTTATTTTATTATTTTCCAGTTACATATAAAGATAGTTTTCAACATTTGTTTTCACAAGATTTTTAGTTCCAAAATTTTTTTCTCCCACCATCTCTTCTCTCCCTCCTCCCCAAGACGGAAAGCAGTCTGATATAGGTTGTAACTGTACAATCACATTAAACATATTTCTACATTAGTCATCTTGTGAAAGAAGAATCAGAGCAAAAGGGAAAAACCTCAAAAAAGAAGGAAAACAAAAAAAAAACACAGTCCAAAAGTAGAAACAGTATGTTTCAATTTGTATTCATAATTCATAGTTCTTTTTTTCTGGATGTGGAGAACATTTTCTATCATGAGTTCTTTGAAACTGTTTTGGATCGTTGTACTGCTAAGAAGAGCCAAATCTATCCCCATTGTTCAACACACAATGTTGCTGTTACTGTGTACAATGTTCTCCTGGTTCTGCTCCTCTCAGTCAGCATGAGTTCATGTAAGTCCTTCCAGGTTTCTCTGAACTCATCCTGCTCATCATTTTTTACAGCACAATAGTATTCCATTACATTCATATACCACAACTTGTTTAGCCTTTCCCCTATTGATGGGCATTCTCTTGATTTCAAATTCTTTGGCACTACAAAGAGAGCTGCTATAAATATTTTTATACATGTGGGTCTTTTCCCTTTTCTATGGTCTGGGATACAGACCTAATAGTGGTATCCCTGGGTCAAAGGGTATGAAAAATCTCTGGTTTAAACTTTTGATCACTTTCATTAATGGGGAAAGTAGAACCCCATGTTTTATATTCCCCAAAACTTGACTCCCTTTCCCACCAAATATGAATTCCACAATGAACACACATATAGGGACACAGCTTGGTATAGAGACATGATAGAGACTGTCGGCTTCTCTCATGTCAGTTTCTTCCCAGTGTCTTTCCTTTTATCAACTTGTAGGGTTGGCATCTTCCATAATTTTCTCACAAAGCTGGAAGCCAGAAGCTCCTGAAGCTCCAAAAGACCAAAGAAGTCAGAGAAACAGAAGAGACTTGAAGAGCCTCTAGAGTTTCAAGAGATCAACTTTCTCTACTTCTCGCCAACTCCACACTCTTTTCCCACATGCAGGATCCATGCCAGTGAGGAGAGAGTTTCATACCAATGGGCTATGGATCTTGAGTTACATTTATATGGAACATTAAGGCTTGAGAGTTGATCTTTACAACAGCCCTGTGATGTAGGTGCTGTGATTATTGTCCCCATTTTACAGATAAGGTTTCTAAGCCTGAATGAGGTCAAGTGAGTTGTCTAGGGTCACATAGCTAGTAAGTGCGTATGGCATAATTTAAATTTGTCTTCCTGATTCCAAGTACAGAACTCCATCCACTATACCACCTATGTTAATTACAGTTGTTGTTATTATCATAGTTTCATTTTACCTGTATTAGATTCTCTCTCTGTCTCTGCTTCTGTCTCTCTCTATCTCTATTTCTGTCTCTGTCTCTGTGTCTCTGTCTTCATTTCTGTCTCTGTCTCTCTCTCTCTCTCTGTCTCTCTCTGTCTCTCTGTCTCTCTCTTCCCCCCACCCCCAAAATAAATATTAACAAATAATGGTCAAGCAGACATGAACTGTCCACAGTCCTCTCAGCACTACCGCATTCATCTTGTTCCGGAATTATAAGGGGGATGTAGAATTTTGAGTGAGTAGTGCTGTAATTGAACCAAAGAATCCTGCTCAAATTGGGAACAACAAGAACCAAAATCCAGTCATTCATGAATGGCTGCCAATCTCCAGGGCTGAGCTGCAGCTGGGATATTTTATTTGAGACTGCGTTGATATTTATGACATGAGGAATATATTTAATTAACAAATGGAAAGCCTCTCATTGAAGAAGAAAAATCTGTGACTTCTCTCAGAGCATGCAATGTAAGTCACTTGGCAATGGGGCTCCCACTAGCACACTCCACAAAGGATTAGTCGATGCTGTGTGAAATGTGGGGGCACCAGCCTGGGAGATGATTGCTGTCATGTGCTGCAGGAGCTCTGCATGAATTAGAATTTTCTGATTTGCAAAATTCTTCCAGAAAATGTCATTTGTGTTGCTTTTCTCCAGACTATTTTTATTTATGATAATAATAACTCATATTTACATGGCAGCTTAAGGTTATAAAAAATTTTAAACCCTTCCACTTTTCCCACAGCACCCCTGTGAAGTTGGTACTGTAGAAATTATTGTCCCCATTTTATTGATGAGGAGAATGAGGTTCAAAGCAGTTAAGTAATAGTAATTACAACAACACCCTCATGTTGTTGTTACCCCCATTTTACAGATGAAGAAATTTAGATTCAAAGAGTTTGTGGCTTGTTCATGGACATACAACTTATACTCTGATCATCAGATCGTTTTAAGTCCATTAATTGGGAAGTTGATTTATTTACTAGTTTTTTCAGCCTCAAGAGAGCTAAATTTTCCTGATGAACAGAACTTTAATCTACTTTCTCTGTGAGAAAAAAGAAATGATCTTAGAGTTCAGTAGCTCCATCCATATTTTATCTCCTGGGTTGAGGCTGTACAATGAAAAGTCTAATGGGCCTGCCTGGACCACAGCTCCTGCCTCATGGAGTTCACGTAGCCTGGGGTTAAGTGACTTGCCTAGGGTCACACAGCTAGTAAGTGTTAAGTGTCTGAGGTCGGATTTGAACTCAGGTCCTCCTGACTCCAGGACTGGTGCTCTATCCACTGTGCCACCTAGCACAGTGTAATATACCCTGTAATATACTTTTTTAAACTGCTGGGCCATTAGTGAACATTTCAAAAGGATCTTTCCCCTTAGAGTTCTAAGAATCACACAGTTTTTAAAACATCTATAAACTTTAACTCAACTATTACTTCTCTAACAATGACCAAATGGTAGACAGACTCTCGGGGGAGGGGGAGAGAGAATGAGTCATATCAAACTTGACATTCTCACTTTAAATAAATATAAAAAAGAAAGTTGTAACTCAACGAAAATATGGTTCACAGGTTCTTGGAGAGGCAAACAAAAAAGCTGATTGCCAATTTGACAGTGGACTCAAATGCAACAAGAAGCATCCTTTCACAGTAAGTGTACTTATCTCATATGGCAATGTTCATATTTGCAAAAAGATTACCAAAACAATAATTATATCTTGTATACAAACATTTATCACAGAATATGAAGGGGTAGGCAAATGCTATAAACAACTCCAGACCCTGAAAAGTGTAATGATTGGAATGATGCCACCTACTGGAGACTTGCTGTGGGAAAGCTCCACCATGAGGAAAATGCCTCAGAGACATTGTGGCTTTTCCTTGGCGTCAGGAAATGACGTTTGCTCATGGGTGCTGTCTATCAAGGCTACCAGCCAATCAACTTGAGGAGCCTCTTATTTTCTGGGAGGAGACAGGAAGGAGGAAAGGGAGCCTGCGCAGAGAGCTCTGGGGCTTTTGGGTTCCTGGCTTGGTGGTGGTGGCAGCAGAGGACTTCACAGGAAATTTGAGGAAAGATAGGAATGCCAGGCTGTTGGAATTCTGTTCTCAATCTTTTTCTTTCTATTTTCTAATAAACCCTTAAAAACCTAAACTCGTTTTATCAGTGATTTTAGTCAGTTTCCCCCAAAACTGGGGGAACAGATTAGAATCCACATTTAGAATCTTAAATTACACAAAAGTCAATATATTTTCTTTCTTTCTTTTTTTTTCTTCACGGCAATAAGGGTTAAGTGACTTTCCCAGGGTCACACAGCTAGTAAGTGTCAAGTGTCTGAAGCCAGATTTGAACTCAGGTCCTCCTGAATCCAGGGCCAGTGCTTTATCCACTGAGCCACCTAGCTGCCCCCAAAAGTCAATCTATTTTCATGCTCAGTAACTTCCATGGAAAGACAAATAGGTGAGTATGGTGAAGACATATGAATCAGAAATAAGGAATGAGAAAGATCAAAGATTTGTAGACTACCCAGAAACAACATGTCTATACATTATGAACATTTTGAAAAAATAATCAATACTGCAGGAAAGCTTGAGTATGAGACAACATTACAAAAACTAACAGATAAGAAGCAATTCATAATTGATATAGGAGTCATTCCTAAATCAACTGTCTATATGTAGTCAGACCACTAATTTCTTAGAGTGAAAATAAAAATGAGCACAAAGGTAGGAAAAGAATAAAAATGAGAAAAAATATGGTGTGTATTCGAAACAACTCCATTCTGAGAGATTAAAATAAGTTATTAATGAGGAAAAGCATTAAAGGGAGGAAAAGGATATAAGAAAAGACTAAAATAATTTCATATAGGAATCTAAGCAATATAAGTCAGTTGCTGTAACAAAGAGACCCAAAGAGCCTTAAAAATGCCTTATTTAGCAAATACTTGACTTTCTTCTCTAGGGAAGAGATATGGAATTTCTAATAGATACCAGTTTATAATAGAAACTTATTTATTTAATATAATGAAGGATGATAGAACATTATGAACAGTACCATCTCATAAAACAGAGTAGAAGGCAAAACCAGTTAAGATAAAGCTTATTAAGAGTCTCATCTAAACAAAGTCATGCTGAGGGTATTTAAAGATGAAAAGGACAATAAAACAGAAGAAAACTGGAAATGATATGCAAAGATTTTTATGACAAACTGTTTTTGTAATTAATAATGGTAAAATCACCATTCTTAGACTCTAAAATCAGTCCTGAATATATTTATAGAACAGAGAAAAATGGTTCTAAAGAGGCCAAAGATGGGAAAAGCAGCTAAACTGTCCAGTGTAGAGATAGGATATTTGTGCTTGAGCTGTGAGGGCATTAAAAGATTGATTTACAATCTATCCAAAGGAAAGATAGATACCAAAGTCATAATAAAGAGCTAAAATATTGTTATTATCAAAAGACCCAAGAGAATATCAATAATTCCCAACTTATATCTATTCTCTCATCTCTACAGAAGTTTTTTGAGTATCATCTGTGCATACGTCAAAGACTTTCTGAATGAAAGTATTAATTGACAGAGGGGCAGCTAGGTGGCATAGTGGATAGAGCACTACCCCCGAAGTTGGGAGGACCTCAGTTCAAATTTCACCTCAGACACTTACTACCTGTGTGACCCTGGGCAAATAACTTAACCCCAATTGCCTCAAACATCCAGGGCCATCTCCAGTCGTTCTGATAATATATCTTGCCATTGGGCCCAGATGGCTCTGGAGGAGAGAGTGAGGTTGGTGACCTTGCCCAGTCCTCCCTCACTTAAATCCAATTCAGTGCAAGTCATGACATCACTTCCCAATGTCATGGTCCTCTTTGGGAACAAAGGACAAACAACAAGTTGGGGGAACAGGCAATCCTTTTGTAAGCAATATTCCACCATAGCCTACATTTTTAAAATCACACAATTGACTAAAAGATGAAGAGAATACAAGATCTCATTATGTTCATTGTTATCCTGTCATTTTTACCTTCTATAACATCTCTTTGTAACCCCCCTCTTCTCTAACACTGCGACCATTGTGATCCAAGCCCTCATCACCTCACACCTGGACTGTTAGAATAGCCTACTTGTTGGTCTCTCTGACTTAAATCTCTTCTCACCCTAGTCCATACTACCTTCAGTTATCAAAATCATTTTCCTTAACCTCAGGTCTGACCAGGTCACTTCCCTATTCAATAAATTTTAGTAGTTCCCTATTACTTCCTGGACAAATATAAAATAATTTTTGTGGGGCAATTAGGGTTAAATGACTTGCCCAGGGTCACACAGCTAGTAAGTGTCAAATGTCTGAGGCCAGCTTTGAACTCAGGTCCTCCTGAATCCAGGGCTAGTGCTTTATCTACTGCACCACCTAGCTGCCTATTCTGTTTAACTTTTAAAGCCCTACATAAGAACACTTATGAACCAAATCAGTTAATCAGAACAATGTGAAGAGAGCCTACATATCTCTTTGAACTGGGCAGAGATTCACATAAGGTGGCCAATCAGTCAACAAGAGTGGGCGGGCATGGATAAGTTGAAATCTGCATCATTGGAGAAAACATCCATATAGTTGAGATCTATTTGAGTATTTTAATTTTTTCTTTTCTATAGACAATCTCATTTTGTGAGAATGGAAGGTTCAGAGAGCCACAGAATATCAAAGTTATATGGGACCATAGAGATTATCTAGTACAATACTCTCATTTTATAAATGAGGAAATTGAAGTCCAGAGAAGCTAATTTTCTTGCCTAAGATTACCCACAGAGTTATTGGTAGAACTTGAGTCTCTTGATTCCCAGGTTAGTACTCTTTCTACTAGACAAGATTAATATTCAATATCCATTAAAATGTATCCCTAACTTTGTGACTGCACTTGCTAATTACTATTGGCCCTCTTGTATAACTCACATATGAACAGAGCAATATCTTCAGCTATTCATTCACTTATTCTGTGAAATGATATCATTGTACAAAGAGAAATGCTTTGTACATGATAAGTTTTTAGTAAATGGCTGCTAAATAAATAAATAAATAAATTCATTTAAATATTTACCGGATGCTTGACCATCATTCTGTTCCAGTCAATCATCACAGCATGAATATAATCCTGCATTTCTAAATCCATGCTACCTGAACATAATTTTTAGTGGGTCCTAGGGAGCTGGAAAGACTCCATCAGAAAACTAGGCTACCTCATTTGGGAGTGACTCATCATCATCAATTGACCAAAAGTAAAGATAATTTTCAACCACATTAACTTATAAATAAAATCTAATATGTCATCGAGGGCTTGCAATTTGCATCAGTTGGAAGGGAAGGGAGGGTAGGGAGAGGAAGAGTGTCTGTAGCAATAAAATCAGAAGTATTGAAGAAGTACTGTATGCCCAGCATTGTCATAGGCATATGATGGACACAAGAGAAAGAGTAGGCACAGTTCCTTATCTTAGTCCTGTTGGAAAAATAAGATACGCATTCCTATATGAACCAGTAATTAGATAATTTTAGAAACAATGCATAAAAGAGCAGAGCAGTACAATAATTGCAATATTTATAAATGCTGAGGCAAGAAGCAGGCTACTGAGAAGCAGTAATAGATACACATGTCTATACTTTACATACATGTATATTTATACATCATATATATACCTACATGTGTATATATACACACATGTATTTGTGTATATTGTGTATATATACACACATGTATTTGTGTATATTGTGTATATATATACACATGTATTTGTGTATATTGTGTATATATATGCATAGATGTGTGTGTATGTATATGTATATGTATATGTGTGTATATATATATATATATATACATATATATATATATATATACAGAGAGAGAGAGAGAGAATCACAAGGAATAATGTACTAGACCAGAATCAGGAATACCTGATTTTGAATTTCACCACTGACATTTCATTTGCTAGCTGTGTAACCATGGGAAAGTCACATAAGTTTTCTGAACCCCAGTTTCCTTATCTCTATAATGGAAATAACAAAACCTGTATTTACCTCACAGATTGTTTTTTTTTTCTTTTTGGCAAGGGATAAAGCTTAAGTGAAATAATGTGTAGAAA
This sequence comes from Dromiciops gliroides, assembly GCF_019393635.1. NCBI lineage: Eukaryota > Metazoa > Chordata > Mammalia > Microbiotheria > Microbiotheriidae > Dromiciops > Dromiciops gliroides. The sequence continues at coordinate 365,883,525 of NC_057864.1, read as the reverse complement.
GTTCTTTGTACAACTTTAAAGTGCTATGTAAAAATGTCAGTTTTTTGAATATAGTAGATGAGAATAGTTGGAATAACATAGGAGTGGTCTTAGTCTTCTTGGAAATGGGGTGGGGGTGGGGATGGTGTCTGTCTTGACATAAGCCTGGAAATGAAAGAAGGACATGATAGTAAAAAAAAAAAAAAAAAGATATGATGCTTATAAGAGGAATTTTCAGATGAAGGATGGAGATGAGAGAAGCATAGATTGTGTATGGGGAAGGTAAGGAGGCATCTTTTGTCCTAATTCTTTAACCTGCCTCTATCCTAGAGCCTTACATGTCAAGAGAATAATTAAAGATTATAGCAGACAATATTCACTGTTTTGATCTTTACAAAATGCTCCATTGTGGCTGCTTGTAAAAATAGTCTTACTTCATATGCCAGAGAGTATTTTGCTGATTTTCATTGTTTGGCTCCTCTTCCTATCTATTCTCTCACACACATTTTCTATTGTTAACCTTTAAATGTTAGAAAAATAATAGTTGCTAGGTATTTGGTCTTATCGCACCTTTTTCTTTGTGTTTTGGGGAAAGGACCATCTCTGCTGCCACCTAGTGACACTTCTCTGCAATCTTCAGACTTGCTCCCAAGGAAATGCAGAGGAGTTATTCCCCTGTCTTGCAAATCATGCTTCAAAAAGTCACTGGATCCTAAGATTGAGAGCAAGAAGAGACCTTAGATATTCTCTCATCCATTTCTCTCCTTTTACAAGAGGAGAAACTGTGGCCTAGAGAGCTAATGTTCACTTTTGAGTTGCCAACACAATTTCATGGTTAGGTTTCTCACTAATCCACAAAAATCTATTTCACTTTTACTGTAGCTGGAATTAAAGTTAATAAAGGTGAAGTTCCCCGAGTCAGTCCACTTGATGACACTGCCTTATGGGATTTTCTTTCTTATTCTGTTCCTGCTTGTCAAGAACTCATTGGTTTCCCATCTTTCACTGTGCCTTAGTCCAGCCTATCACCTCCATATGTGGGCATCGAGCCTGCCTACAGTCTAATCCTAGCACTGTATTATAGGAGTCTCATATTCAGAAGGAAAATGGTTCGATATCAAGTCAAAGTCAGGGAGGTACTGTGGGAAATGTGCTGGGAGGCCTGGGCTGACATCCTCAGATAAGTGGAAGATACTAAGAACAGTTTTTAGCTTCCAGGATTGCCAGATGCTTTATATCATCTCAAATCCCACTTCTTACTACATTTGGGTAAATCATTTAGCCTTTCTTCCTATCCATTCTAAGATCCCTAAGACTAGAAGGTTAAACTAAGCTGATCACTAAGATTCCTCCTAGCTCTAAACCAACAGTTCTATAATCCTATGATCTTTGCAACAATCATGCAAGGTAGATACTGCCAGTACTAGTCATTCATTTTACAGTGACCCTTGTCCATACCCTCCCATAAATTCAACACAGGGGGTGGTCCCAACATGCCTGGAGCTTGCCTCATATTTGAAAGCACATAATTGGAGTAGAATTTCTATCAACCAATTACTCCTCTGTCTTGCCAATCTTTTTAATGTTTCTGTGCTTTCCCCATGGTCTAAAGTTCTAGAGGCAAGATTTGAAAACAGGTCTTTCTTCACTCCAAGTCTAGTGCTCTTTGCACTAGAGAAAACTAAGGAGACAAGAAGTTTTAAATAATCATCATAGGAATCAATGAAAACCACAAAGAAGGGTACACAATGGTTGATATCTCCTAGGACAGTTAGGATCTAACTGAGATTATGTACCACGGTGAAGGATATCAGCACAATTCTACAACATTTCCAGATGCAGTAGTTTAGTGAAGCCTGAATGGAAAAGATAGAGTAATAGACTAGGGAGAGGTCAGGAAAGGTAAGTTTAACGTAAGGGAAAGGTAGAAATAGAAGGATAGGAATGTAATGGGTAGCCCAGAGTCCATTTGCATAAAATTTTCCTTATTGCTGGAGACCAATTACTCAAACTCTTCATTTGGGGGACAGGATACAGTGGTAGAGAGACTGAAAGAAGAGGAATCCTTGTCTTTCAGTTCCAGCTTTGAGAGAGAAGACATGTGGTTACAAATTCTCTTTAAGCCACTGAAGGGAGAAAAAGACCTGGTGGTGGGGGTGCAGGGAGAGCAGAGTGAAGAGAAGCCAACATGCAGAGGAGATGACAACATCAATTATGTTCTTAGTCCCAGTTTAATACACTAGAGGCTTTGGGGAATTTCCCCTTGGCTGAGATCTGAGATTCTTTCCCTTAGATGATCTGAGTTATCTTGCTCCTAATAGAAGGGCTAATTTATTCTGTGTATTGTTTAGTACATATTCTCATATGTATACTTTCTCTGATTTCTGTTTTGCTATTGACCTTGATAAATGGTTTATTTGCTTTTCACTGTGTGTGTTCATTGTGGAGCTGGTCCTAGGGGAGTCAAACCTTAGATATATTTATAGCTTGGGACACTCCTCCATCAAGGGATGGTGATGAGAAGCACAGCTTGAACCTAAATTTTATTTACCGTAGACAAACAATACTTAAAAAGAGCATATATATATATATAGTCTGGTATCTTCTTTGTCTGAGGAGAAAAGAATAGCTGACCTCTGGCCTCAACCTCCTCTAGACAGAGCTATGTAGATACATATACTCTACTTGGGCAAAACATATAGTGCAGCAACATACCAGCAACACCTTTTATGAGAGTTTATGGTTGGACTAAGGAAATTTCAGATCCTTTATTGCTCTCCCATTTTATTTATAAATAGGTTTTAAACAATTGGGTTATTTTAAGAGAAAATATGTTAGTCCATTAAGATTGATCTATTTTGGGGTAGAGCCAAGATGGTAGATTAAGGGCAGGCATCTAGATGAACTCTTCCAACATACCCCTCCAAAAAACTTTAAAGTATTGCCTCAAATCAAATTTTGAAGCAGCAGAGGCAGCAAAAGTTTGGAGTGAGACATTTTTCCAGCCTAAGAAAATTTCAGAGGTGAGCAAGAAAAGTCTATGACACAAAGGTGGAGGTTTGTTCACAGCCCACATATGCATCATGTCAACAGCAGCAGCAGCAGCAGTGGCAGCTTTGGAAACTCAGCCCAGAGGAGTTAAGGGAGTCGGACAACTGGTCAGAAAAAGAATACAAAGAACCCTTTGCTGACGCTGAGTATGACTGGAACTAACTGAAACCTCTATTGCCATATGCATTTCTGTATCACAGTTTTGGTGTAGAGAAGTGCTGTCCCAATCACAGTTCCAAGGTAAAGAGGACTGATGATATATATAGCTGTAGGGGACCATGGGCTCTTCCTAGGTAAAGATAAGAGCACAGACCAGAAGAGCAGTGACCACACCTCTCCCAGAACTACACCACCTCAGAACCACAGAAAACCTGGAGAATCCCAAAACAAGCTCTGAAAAAAGCAGCAAAAAAAGCCTAAAGTTTGGGATAGTGCCTCTCTAACCTCAGGTGAAGAGAGCACAATTTTAACAAAAAGCTCAAAGTCAATAAATTGGCTGAAAAAACAAGCAAACAACAATGAAAAAATTACCATAAAAAGCTACTAGGGTTGCAGGGAAAACCAAGACATAAATTCAGAAGAAGACATCAATTTAAAAAGAGCTGCCCAAAAAAGCCTCAAAGAAAAATAATAAGTGGACCCAAGCCCAATAAGAATTCCTGGAAAAGTTAAAGAAAGTGATGAATGTTAGAGGAAAAAAATTGGAAAACACATGAGAATGATGTAAGAAAATTATAAAAAGAGAATTAGCTATTTGGTAAAAGAGACAAACAATTCTGAAGAAAATAATACTTTAAAAACAAATTGGCCAAATAGCAAAAGAGGCATAAAAATTACTGAAGAAAAGAACTCCTTAAAAAGTCAGAATTGGCCAAATGGAAAAAGAGGTACAAAAACTCAATGAAGAAAATAATTCCTTAAAAAATGGAATTGGGAAAGTAGAAACTACTGACTTCATGAGACATCAACAAACAAGAAAATAAAATCAAAAGCAAGAAAAAATAGAAGAAAATGTGGAAATATCTCATAGGAAAAACAACTGACCTGGAAAATAGATAAAAGTGAGATAATTTAATAATAACTATTGGACTACCCAAAGACTATAATCAAAGAGAGAGCCTAGATAACATATTTCAAGAAAGTATCAAGGAAAACTGCCCCAATATTTTAGATCCAGGTAAAATAGAACTTGAAAGAATCTACAAATCATCTGATGAAAGAGATCCCAAGATGAAAACTCCCAGTATTATTATATGTTAAAGAGAAAATAGTTCAAGTGGTCAGAAAGAAACAGCTCAACTATGAATGACTAAATTTTGAGTATTACAAATATTCAAATCAACTACAAAGGACCTATGAAGGAAGATGCTATCCACTGCCAGAAAAAGAACTGATAAATAGAAATATTCATACTATGGTTTCACACACACACACACACACACACACACACACACTGTGGGGTGGGGAGGGAGGGAGAAAACAAATTTTAAAATGCACAGTAGGGAACAAAAAGTACTTCAAAGGACAGTATAGAAAATTGGGGTAGTTTTGAAAATGATGTGTAATAACTATTACATAGTTTTTCAAACCAAGTAAACTGTGAAATGGAGAGTTATGTTTTTTTATTGAATCCTCTTTTGGGGTTGTTATATATGGAATTTTTCTTTGTCTTTTCATATTTAATTTCAAAATGAATAAAAGTTTCTTTACAGAAATCACTAAAATATATGTATTATTTCATCCAGCAATACCTTAAGAAGGTCAAAAAAGAAACATCCGGGGGGCAGCTAGGTGGCGCAGTGGATAAAGCACAAGCCCTGAATTCAGGAGTATCTGAGTTCAAATCCGACCTCAGACACTTGACACTTACTAGCTGTGTGACCCTGGGCAAGTCACTTAACCCCCATTGCCCCGCAAAAAAAAAAAGAAAGAAAGAAAGAAAAGAAACATCCCATATGTATAAAAACATTTATAGAATCACTTTTTGTAGTTTCAATGAACTGGAAGTAAAATAGGAATCTGATTGGGGAATGACTGGAGAATTGTTCAAGTGATAGAGGAAATTTTTTATGTAGGGTAGAAGCTAGAACCAGAGGTTTCTAAGACCAGCCTGTACCAACACAATAAACTGTGTGCCTTGATAGGTGGATTAGGGAGTCAGGAGCCTTGGCATCAAATTCAAGTCAAAATGGGGGCCACAAGAATCCCTGAGATCCATGTATTAACTTAATTTTAAAATGCAATATTACCTATGTTTTATTGAATTTTTATTTATTTTGTTTAATATTTCCCAATTATATTTTAATCTGGAGTCACTTAGTAGTATTTTGTGCCACATGCAGCCATGGTAATTACTTCATGTTAGATACTTCTGTCATAGAAGTCAGGGAAGAAAAAGGCTCTAAGAAAAGAGGAATAGTAAATAGTGTCTAAATCCAAAAAGAGGTCAAGTAGAATGAGACCCAATAAAAAGCCATTGGATTTAGCCTTTGAGAGGTGATTGGTGACTTTGGATTGAACAGTTTTAATTGAGTGGTAGGGATGGAAGCTAAATTGCAAGGGATTAAGAAGTAGGAAGGGGAGTGAAGAAATTAAGTCAATGAGTGTCCTAGGTCTTCCCCCCCACCAAGAATGAGAAAAAAAATCTTAGACAGACGTATTTGTAATAGAGAAGGAATCATTTCATAGGCAGTATTAGAAATAAGAGGAAGAGGGAAAACTTTTGAAGGGATAAACTCCTAGAGATGGCTAAAGATGTTCTTAAAAGTATAAGTAGAGAAGATGACTTTGGCAAGAAGACCCAAAACACTCAAGAATGGGTGATAACAAACAGGTATTTTGAGGTGGGGAGTAAAGGAAAAGGGAGGGAGCTCCTAATGGGTAGCCTTTATTTTCTAAGTAAAGAAGCAAGATCCCCTGTTGAGGAGGAGGAGGAGACAACATAAGAGCTTTATGTGTAGAGAGAAGGTTTGTAGAACATGAGACTTTGTGGAGAGTTTGTGTCATTCAAGTTAAAAATAGGATTGCCACAAAGCAGTAAAGAGGCAGGTGAGATTAAAGTATATAAATTTGTGTGGAAACCAGTTGGCACATTTGTATTACTTTCTACAACAGTATTCAGGAACACATGACTAGGAAAAAAACTTGGGAGCTTGGCAATGTGTGACTGGCAATAGGACAAGGGGTAAGGTTAGAGGATAATTCATAGTCCTGCTGGTTAACCATGACACAGGCACCTGATTCAGAAATGACTCCCCACATTAGTAACCAGTTGCTTTCTGACTGTTAAAGTACATGGTTAATTTCACATTTTATGTTTTGTTATTAAGGAGTCACCATACCAGTGCCTTCCTACTTTCTTCTTAAAGCAAGGTGTGAGGCTTCTGAGTAGTCTACTAGTCCTTGATCTCTTTTATTTTTTCTCCCAAACCATGTTTTCCAATATATTTTTCACTATCTTCATCTGTACACACCTTTGCACTGATATTACTAAGTTTCCAGGCTTATATTGACTTACCTTGGAGGATCACATCAGACTATTTGAAGACTTTATCTTATCATCCTCTGCAAAAGGCATTTTATGTGCCCCTGCTCAGGGGTGTGCTTGTAAATGTTTAACAATCAGCTTTCTAAAAACATACAACACACTTTTAAATTAATCTGCATTATTAACATTTTCTTCCATGACTTACTTAAATATAGTCATCAACAAAAATAAATATTAAGAATAAGAATTATAATTATAATAAATCAAGCCCTGATTTGTAGTTTTCATTGATTTCAGAGATATAAGGGTTCACACTGAAAACAAGAATTGGTTCTCATGATCTGGTATAAACTGGCTCTAGCACACTCCTGCCTGAGCTGTTTTTCTTGGCATGGTGGCATAATTGCTTATTCTCAGTGCAAGTAGAGTTGACCAGGCATCTCAGGAAATGCTATTTCTTGTTCCCTTGGGGCACTTGATGAAATAAACTCTACTGACTCCTTTATTGGCTTTTCTATGGAGAACCAGCCAGCTATCCTCCCATTTAGGTTTAACTTCTTTATATCATATAGTTTTATTTATACCAGGGAGTTCTAAACTCGTGTGTGTGTGTGTGTGTGTGTGTGTGTGTGTGTGTGTGTGTGTGTGTGTAAATGAGTGGGGAGGGAGCAGGCTTCTTTGGAAATTTGATGAAGAACAAACAACACCAACAAAAAAGGTGAAACCTAAAGACCCCTTCTCAGAATCATATTTTAATAGCAAGAAATAAAATATATAGAAGTACAAAGGAAATCCATATGAATAAAAAATAAAAATGTATTTTCCCCTCTGAATTTATGAACCCTCAGAAATATATTTACTGATACATTTTAAAAAACATAATTTATACCAAGAATATCAGTGTTATTGTGACTTGATTGAAAATATCAAAGATCTAGAGCTAAAAGGGATTTCTAGTCCAACTGCTTCTTTTTACATATGAGGAAAATGAGGCTGATAGAGATTAAGTGATTTGTCCAAGGTTGAATCACTAGTAAGCACCAGTCAGGAATTGAATCCAGATCCTCTGACTTCTGAACCAGCGGTCTTTCCAATTTACTATTTTGTTCTGTAACTGGACAAAGAGTTTACAGTTAGAATACCAAAAGTTAACTTAAAATTTAAAGAATCTCAGAGAAATTGTTATTAATAACTAATGATTTGGGGAGATTAAGAGTTCCCCCTTTTCTCTATCACATTTCAAGACTAAGTCTCTGAAGACTGAACTAAAGTCCTGCTCAATCTGACCCCATTCAACCTTACAAGGAATCTCTAATCTAAGGTGAATTCCATTCAATCAGGCTTGGGTGGAGACAGACCCTTTTGTCTAAATTGACAAAAGCTAAGGGTGGTCTGGGTATGTAGTCTTTTGGTCCAAGGGTGACATGATGTCACTCTAGGCCCACTTCTTTTTGTAAAGTCTTCCTCTTATTAACTGTTAGCCAATGATAGCTGATTCAAACTTAGATAAACTGGTGCTCAGGAAGTACAGCACATGCATTGGATCATGCTCATAGCCTTGCTAGGGACCTAGAACCTACTAGAGTTTCTCTTCCATTGACTATCTTCAAGAACCCAGAGTTACTTCTATACTACAATAAGATATAGCAATAAAAAGTTTCAGAATAGTCACTTGCCTAAGGATACCCTTTTATTATTCTTTATGTGCATGAAAACCCTTCTACAATTTCTCGAGATGAGGGAAGTTTAGAATGTAACCAAGGTACATCTATGTGTCACAGTGGTCACTAAGTTCTTTAGGCAAACATTTAGTGCCTTGTGGTTGAAACCCCTCTAATTAGGCTTTATTATTATCCTGTGAATGAGATAACCTATCCCTTGTCTATCTGATTGATGTTGGGCCAGAGCAGATATATCCCATCAGTCTCCAAACACATTCTCTGACAATCTAGGTCCTTTACATTCCATTACCTCCCTAGGCAACCTTTGGGTATTCTCTATAACAACGAAATCACAATTCTGATCTAAAAACAATGGGAAATAGCTATATAAAGTACCTGGATTTTGACAAGCCATTTGACAAGAACAAAATGATGGACTTACTAGACCCAAAGGATATTGACTAATGGATTGAGATTAATTTAGACAGAGGCTCCTAGTGAGGTATTAAAGAAAATGATTCTTTTGCCTGGTTTCATTCAAATTTTTTTAAGTTGCCTCAATGAAGGCATAGGTGGCATCTCTACAACATTTTTGGTTTCTTGAATTTGGGGAGAGCTATCTCCCAAACGGGATCCTGAACAGAAACAAGATCCAAAAATAACTTGAAATGATAGCAGCAGGGGATGTTGAGTCTGGAGATGTTATGGGGAACATATCTCAAAATATTTGAAGTGGTTTCATGTGGAAGAAGAATTAGACCAATATGGCTTGGTCATGGAGGGCTGACCTAGGATCAATGAGTAGAAGTTGCAGGGACGAGGACTTTGGTCCGATAAAAGTAAAAGTTCCTAACAATTAGGTTTGTCCAAAACAAGAATGTGTTGCCTTAAGAGTAGGGAACTTTTCTTTATTGGTGGTCCTCAAGAAGAGTCACAACCTAGCTAATGTGGGAATGTTTTCCATGACTACTCATGTATAACTTATTTTGAAATGCTTGAGTTCTAGTGGGTGGGGGGTGGGAATGGAGGAGGAAGAGAAGTTAGAACAATTTTTTTTTTAAATTGATGTTAAAATTTGTTTTTACATGTATTTTGGAAAATAAAATTTTATTCAAACTAAAAAAAAAGAAGAGTCTGAAGGCCCACTTGTCATTCATGTTGTAGAGGGAATCCTATTCAGTTATAGCTTGGACTAAAAACTAATTCTTGGTGCTCTGATACCATGTATTTCTACCTTTAAGGGAAGCACTGTATATAATACATACTCTCTACCCTGATATATCAGTCCAGTAAACCTGGCCAGAAAAAAAAAATGGAATGCGTTGGCCATGGCCTATTTTAGATGACCATCTGCTGGCTCTCACCAATCATTTCTTGGATTTCCTAAGTGCTCACAAACCAAATATTAAAAAATACAATCTAGAACAAGTTGTGGTATATGATTGTATTGGAGTACTACTGTGCTATAAGAAATGATGAGCTCAATTATTTTAGAAAAACATGGATAGACTTGCATAAAATAATAAAAAGCAAAATGAGCACAACCAAGAGGACACTGTATACAATAACAGTAATATTGTGTTAAGAATGACATTGGTAGGGCAGCTAGGTGGTGCAGTGGATAAAGCAATAGCCCTGGATTCAGGAGGACCTAGTTCAAATCTGGCCTTAGATACTTGACACTTACTAGTTGTGTGACCCTGAGCAAGTCACTTAATCCTCATTGCCCTACACACACACACACACACACACACACACACACACGAAATAGAATGACATTGGTAAAGCTTGGAAACTTTTGCTCCATTTCTCTCTATTAGCTGCTAATGTTGCACTGCCTACCCCAAGAAGTGAGGCTGGCCCTTCCATTTTCTAGCTTCATCACAACTATTTCCCTGCCACACTAACATGTTTTCTAACTGAAATAATTCAAATGTGGGAAAACACCATGGGTTATCTTGTTTTATAACATTTTATGATGAAAGTCTCTTCTATAGATACACTTTTCCTGCAGGGAGAAAAATAGAGGAATTGGTGGAGGGGATTGAGGGGAGGGCTCAAGGGGTCAAAAATCAAAAGTATTTTGCATCACTATGAGAGAGTGCTGGATTTGAAATCTGGGACCTGATTCTGTCATGTGGGAAAACTTTACTGTATTGTTTGAACCTAATCTGGTGTGGCTGGGAGACCAGACTTGTTGCTCAGTGCCTAGATTTGCTTAATGTTAACTCAGGATGGCAGGTTGTGCTGACCTCAAAACACTTTTCCAGGGAATCTGAAGATTGATGCAAGGATGGTAAGGAGTTTCCTCCTATTACATATCTCAAGCAACCTCTGCATCTTATCTGGAAACTGCCTCTGTGGACCAAGTATTTATGTTTTTTGTTAGAACTTTATGTCATAGAAAATTCATAGAGGTCCAGAGGAGACAGCCCCCTATTTTGACTGCCTCCCTCTATTGGATGATTTAATAAACTTTTTTTCAATTTTTTTTAATTTTTGGGTTTGTTCCTGACCAATAGCCACACTGTATGTATGACCCTAGAGTAAGGCACAAAAATTCTAGCTATACTGTCTAAAATATCTTATGAGTGGTTGCCAATAAATTATAATCTTTAGCAAGAGTGTAGGCTTTTAAGCACTTATTAAGGAGAATAAGAATTTGGTGAAGAGAGAGAAAGGCCTAGATTCATCTATCTATCTCGGGGAGCTACAGTTCTCCTGCTCTGCTCTCCACAAGGGTCCTGGTGAAAAAGAGTGAGAGAGCCAGCCTCACCCCTTCTTCCTCCCACAAGCAAACATCACTTCCTGACACCAAAGAAAAAAACCACATGGCTTGTCCTCAGACACCTTCTCCTCATGGTGGAGCTTTCCTACAGTAGTTCTCCAGCAGGTGGCATCATTCCAATCATTACAGTCCCTGCTTTGTTTCTTCAAGAAACGTGGGGCGTTTCCTTGATGAAAAAGTCAAAAATAACAAAATATAATACCCTATGCAAACAAACAATATGTTAATAACAATATAGAAAAGGGAGAAAGAGGAAATTTTGTCCAGAGGTGTGGTCCCTCATGAACCGGTGCTTTGACACTGGCTTGCAGAGGGAGGGCCTCTGCAGAGAATACATATTACAAATGGTGTACATAACAACAGAAGGGAATAAAAATCAACAAAACAAAACTGTTCATTTACAATCTTTGAAAGTCTTTTCTCAGATGAGGGACCACATCTCTCAAGATCTATAATCCCTGACAGCTTGTGTTTACACATGCTTCCTATCTCTACCTTGCTATCCTCTGCTTTACACCTAGCCATGTCCATCTTGGGAATTACAAATTCAAAGTCCCATACTAGCATTGTAGTAGAATGAATATGAGCCTCATTCTACCATGTGAGGGAGGAGATTCAAGCTGGATTTTTAGTTACTTTGCAAAAGTTAATAAAACAGTTAAAACTAGCCCAGTTGCTCTATTTGTTGGTCGTCTCAGGCCGTCTATTCAATACAATGGAGAACATTGTTGAAAATCACAATAAAAGTAATTTTTCAATAAGTCTTCAGGTCATTACTTTTGCAATATAGTACAGGCATGCTTTTGAGATATGTAATCTCTTATTGCAAAGCCTGAGAATTTACAGGTGTTAAATTATCTGTGCAGCACACACTTAATGTGTTCTAAATTCAATAGAAGCAGAATATTTATTGCTTGGGAAAACTACAGTGCCAAAATAGTAACCCAAAGCTATAATGCTCAAAGAAATTGTGCTTCCAAGCTCATAACCAGAATCATATGAATGCAACATTTACTGGCAACTGGTCGTAGTATAGTACATTGTACTTTGCTCCTTGAACAAAAATAATTTAAATATTTTCATTAGGTGAAAAGTATTTTTAGATGAAAAGATAATTATATTTTAAAATCGAGTGATCTGTATGACATAAAGGAAATAAAATTTATGAAGTATTTCTAATTTTAAAAAATTCTACCCAAGGGTCTAAACTCGCCATCATACATAATGGAAGGCAGAGATCCTTCACAACACAGAACTGTTCTTTAGGAATTGAAACTGTAGATGTTGGGTTAGTAAGAATGGAGGAATGGGTGTTGGATGAATAGATAGATGGATGGATGATGACAATAATGATTTTGTGCTTTTTGAAAACTATGAAAACACATTTAGCTTAATTGTATTACCCACCAAGTAGGAGCTACAGATCTTGTAATGTGAGCTCTTAAAAAATTGATACCATTTACTGAGCTGCTGGGGTTTTTTTTCTTCTTTTTTTCTTCCTCCTCATCTCACATCAGTCAGATGTTTTTCCCTCCACTATTCCCTCATTACTTATCTCACATGAAGAGGTAACTCTTCTCCTTGCCATGTCAAATAGTTTTAAATGCCCTTACTTTTTAGTCTTCTTACATCTCACTTCCCTTGACTTGTTCTATGATCTGGTGACACTGGTCTCCTTCCTCTTTCCCAACCACAACACTCAGTGTCCCAACTCTATGCATTTTCACTTGCTGCACCCCATGCTTGAAATGTTCTCCTTCCTCACCTCTACCTCCCAGTTTCTCTAACTTTCTTCAAGGGTTAGCTCAAGTCCCATATTCTATAAGATACTTTTTTGCCATTCCTCCTTAAGTCCAGTGCCTTCCCTTAAGGCATCATGTACATAGCTAGTTCATATATAGTTGTTTGCATGTTGTCTCCATCATTAGACTGTGAACTTCGTGAGAACAGGGATTTTTTGTTGTTGTTGTTTATCTCTGTAACCTTAGCACTTAGCATAGTGCCTGCCACATGGTGGGCTCATAATAAAAGCTAGTTGGTTTGAAATGCTAAGACTACTTGCATGTAACTGCCTTGCCTGTGAAATAGTCACTTGGGTTCCTTAGGTGTGTGCACTGTATGCAAGTATATGAGATACACATGTTCCAAGCCTGTGCTATTTCACACATGTGAATAATAATCATGATTGGAATAAGGATTATAATCCTTAGCCTCAAATGTTCTCTATTTGTAATTTTCCCTACTGGGGATATGGTAACCTGTTGGAAAGTAAAATGCTAGATCATTTCTTGAAACTATATTTGATAAAAATCACTAACTAAATGTATTTTATTTTTGACTAATGTGTCTTCTGGCTGACTGGTAAGTGTTAACCTATTGGTGGGGCTTTTGACCTATGGTTTTAAGTGGGTGCTAATTGCTATACTACCTCACATCCAGAATATCTTTTCTGGAAGTATATTGTGAGTGGCGTGCCACAAATGCTACATAAATCAGATAGACCCAAAACATATTGTACATAAAGAAACATCCTATGTATATATGTAAAGTAAAATGAATAGCTGGAGAAAATACCAGTTACTACAATCAGCTAAGACTATCAACCCAGATGATTCAACCCCTCCCTTCCCCTGTCCCTTTTGTTCATTCTCTTGATTCATATAGAAAATTCCTTCAATTCTCCTCCATATGCATAATGAGGATTCAGAAACATATGTGTGTATTTTATATACTGTGTCTATACAAAAGTAAGGTATTTTACAATTATGAAAATATCCCCATACCCAATCTAAATGGAGAATCAATCCATAATAATAATAAGGATAATAATCAGCTGATAGAAATCATAGATACACTCAAAGTAAAAATAAAAACAAAATAACGCTTGAGGATTATTTATTTATATCCCTTTCCTGGAGGAATCTAAAGAGATTTTTCAATAACATACTCATTAATAATGACTTGGTGGGCAGCTAGGTAGTGCAGTGGATAAAGCACTGGCCCTGGATTCAGGAGTACCTGAGTTCAAATCCGGCCTCAGATACTTGACACTTACTAGCTGTGTGACCCTGGGCAAGTCACTTAACTCCTACTGCCTTGCAAAAAAAAAAATAACGACTTGGTACTGAGGATAATTCTCCCCCAAATACAAAAGGCCCATAAAGTTTCAACTCAAGAAAAGGCTTGATTAAACAGATAAGTCCACAACTCCCTGAAGACCAGTGACTAAGTCTGAATAAAACACTCCAAAAAAGATGTTCAGAATTGCAGAAAATGTCTAAGATCTCTTCAACCCAACCTAGCATTTCTCATGGGAGATGCTTGAACTAACATCAACTCCACTGAAATACAAAAGAGAAGTCATTTCTAAGATAAGCAATAACCAAAATAATCAACCAATATAAGGGAGAAAAAAATCAGTGCAATCTAACCCTAACTGCCTGAGGGTTACCTAGGCAATGCAAAAAGTGAAATCAAAATTCCACTGACCTATACTGAGTATGGATATGGAACAATACTAGAAGTAGAATTATGAAAAAAACCTGCTAGATGTGAATTCTGAGACAGTGGCCTTTGAAAAACTGCAGAATGAGAGAGATGCTTTAAGATGAAAAACAGGAAAACACCCCAATTTTCACATTTCAAATCCCCAAAGAAGAAAGAATGGAGTCTCTAACTAAAAGGTAATAACTTGCACTTTGACTTTCAACAAAATTCTAGAAAATAATATTAAAGAGATGGTTTCTGAGAATTTAGAAAGGGAAGCAAAGGTCAGAAGGGATGGATACATCAAGAACAGTTTGTGACAGAATAACTTTATTTCCCTTTTTTGGAAGAGTTACTAGCCTATACAGACAATGACATAGTTAATATATATTTCAGCAAGGCATATTAATTTTTTATTATATTTTCTTGGGCTAGATGGAGCCTGTGGGTGAGATAATAGTACACATGGGTTAAAACTAGTTCAGTAGTCATACCCAGAGAAAATGATTAATGAAATTACAGTAACCTGAACAGAAGCCTCTACTGAGGTGTCTCTGGGCTTTGTCCTTGGCCCTATTTTGACCAACCTCTTTATCAGCAACTTGGATGAAGATACAGATGGGATACATATTAAATTTGCAGAGGAAAGAAAGTTAAGAAGAGGAACTGACATGTTGGTCAATAAAATCAGTATCCAAAAAGCCCTCCATAGGAAAATAATCAATTATGGACCTAATAAGTTGAAATTTAATGGAAACAAATGTGAAGTGTTGCACTTGAGTTCAAAAGGCCAACTGTGATCATAGGATCATAAATTTAGAATCCTTAGAGGTAACCTAATACAACTCCCTTATTTTACAGATAAGGAATCTGAGGCCCAAAGACATTAAACAACATGGTCAAGATCTTACAGCAAATTGAGTAAGGAAATGAGGATCTTAACTGAGATTCTGTCTTGATAGCCAGTGTCCTTTCCATTACACAGCACTATCTCTCAGCATGACTGTAGGGTAAGGAATGGAATAAGCATTTAAATAATGCTTACTACACACCAGGCACTATTCTAAGCACTTTTTGCAAATACAAATAATCCATATTATCTCATTTGAGGATTGTGGGGGAGAGGTAACTTGTCCAGAGTTCATGTACAAAATACCTTGGGTTTCAGAGGACTAAAGTATCAACAAGTTTCCATAATGTGACATGACAGCAAGACAAAGTTAGATCAAATATTCCAAACTAGCTGAAGTATATGCCAGGCATTTCAAACAGCTATGTGAATGTCATATAGCTGTTATATGAAAAGTATGGTACTCAGAACAAGGGAGGTTGTTGTTGGTGGTGGTGGTGGTTGGCAGCTACAGAGTACAGTGGGTAGAGATTTGGAGTCAGGAAGACATGAATTCAAATCTGGCCTCAAATACTTATTAGCTGTGTGACCCTGGGCAAGTCACTTAATCCTGTTTGCCTCAGTTTCCTCATCTGTCAAAGAGCTGGAGAAGGAAATGCCAGACCCCTCCAGTATCTCTGCCAAGAAAACCCCAAATGGAGTCACAAAGAGTATAAAGAGTGTTGTATTCAGAACAGGAAAGATGATAGTCCTGCTATATTCTGTCCTAGATATGCCACATCAGGGGTCTTTGACACAAAATAAAATAAGAACCCCTCACTTAGAAGTAATGTGTTATCTGGTTTCAAGTATTTACAGTATTGTTATATAGAAAAGAGATTAATTGAATTTGTTAAGCATGGCTCTGGAGGACAGATCTAGAAGCAATGGGTAAAAGTTCCAGAAAAGCAGAATTTTGGGGGTTCAACATAAAGACAAACTTCCTTAATGTGAGGAAATAATGGGATTTGGCAGATACTCAAAGGCCCACCTGAAGATTAAATTGATTGAATTAAGTGAGAGTGATTGACTTTGCTGATTAGCCTACTTCAAGTTAATTAGATTGTAACCACACCTGGCCAGCCCTTAAGAAGGTCTTGTTCTCAGAAGCTAAGGGAAGTTCCTGGTTGAAGCAGGCTTGTGGCAGAGGACTTGAGGAAGAACCAGACCAAGCTGGAACTCTAAGCTAGATGAGCCTTTTCTTAACTCCACGTGTTCTCTTTTTTCTAATACCTAGTATGCTTTATTAAGTGCTTAATGCCCAAAGACTGGTGCTGGAGCTTCTGATTTAAGGATTTAGATTTTAAACATCACAGTTGACAGCCACAAACTCTTCTCAAACTGAGTGTGGAAGCTTTTTATAGGTCTGGAGCAGAGGCAGTCCTTACACACTGCTTCAAGCTGATTGGCATGTCATCCAAATTCATTGGTTCACTGGACTTGAAGGTGGTCTCCAGTTGAGTTCAAAGTCCTTAGCTTCTGAGAACAATACCTTCTTAAGGGCTGGCCAGGTGTGGTTATAATCTAATTAACTTGAAGTAGGCTAATCAGCAAAGTCAATCACTCTCACTCACTTAATTCAATCAGTTTAGATTAATCTCCAGGTGGACCTTTGAGTATCTGCCAAATCCCATTATTTTCTCACATTACAATTAAAGCTATTCAAATTAAAATGGGTCGCACAAGTAGGTAGTGAGTGTCCCATTACTCCAGGTATTCAAGTAAACACTGGATGACTACTTGCCAGGGATATAGCTATCGAACAGATGGAACAGGTGACTAAGTTTTGCCAGATCCCTTAGCAAGGCACTTACTTCAGGCTCAGCCCTTTCCAACTAATTACCTTCGTTGTCAGTATTTCCCATGCTTACTCCAAAATAATCATAAAACTCGCCAGGAAAATTTGGGAACCCCTGAGTTCACCTCTATAGAACTACACAGATAGAATTCTTGGACCTAGTTCATTTGATATGCATTCCTTGTTTTATAATCCCATACACTGAAGTTTTGCCTTGAAAAGAGAGATCTGGGTGAAGTTTAATATAAAAGACTTTCTAATTGGCCCTTTAAGTGACAATTTTTTAAATTACTATTTTCCTTTTTCCATCTTCAATTATTTTTTTATCTAAATTGATTTGGCCCAGAGAGATCTTAAGCATCTATAAATCTGCATATAGTTGCATTAATGGATTTGGGAACTTATTAAATGTGCACTTATGTGACTGAAAAAAAACGAGAGTTAATCAAGTCATCCTGAGAAACTGATATAAGCTCAAAACTGTGAAACCACCTGAGCATTTGCAAATAAGAAGCCGTATCAACAAATTGTTTTGGATGATACAGGTGTGTTCAGAGGTGGAGAAATAAACAAACTACATCCCACTGAGAATATGGTGAACAAAATTAATGAATAACTTTGCATGGAATTAAGAATCTGTCACCAAGAAAACACCCAGAAAGCAGTACGCAGTAAAGCCTTTTGGAGCTGACAGATGGCCTAAGCAATGTGTTAGTTCTTCATGTAGCTAGGCCTCAGGCCTCAAATTGAGGCTAGATTACCTTCTAAAGGACATCAGCTTTCATTATACCTGATCACTTAGCAGGGTAGAGGAAAGGGGGAAACCACACTGAGGAATGGTAAATGCTCTCTGCCATTATTTTATTTTTTTTTTTTTAGTGAGGCAATTGGGGTTAAGTGACTTGCCTAGGGTCACACAACTAGTAAGTGTTAAGTGTCTGAGGCCGGATTTGAACTCAGGTACTCCTGACTCCAGGGCCGGTGCTCTATCCACTGTGCCATCTAGCTGCCCCTGCCATTATTTTTTAAATGTAAATGCTGGCTTTCTGGATGAGAACCAAAACAGTTAACAATTGAAATGCAATAAAAGTCTAACGTTCCTATTATAACTGGAATTCTATCATTTTAGTCTCAAGTTCCTGAATGAGGGAAATAAGAGTAGGAATAAAAAGAAAGAATTTTACATAAGTATAATGGTGGTCATTCTTTCAGAGAAACACAGTCAGAGTGAAGATCTTTCTGGTACCAGGTAAGCTCTGAATCACTTCTAGCAACACATGTACTTTTTATAGATCTGGGTTCTTTCCAATCATGTGTGTGCCCTGACCTCTTCTGGTAGGCCACATGTACACCAGCTCAGTGCTGAAGAATTTGTGTTTTGGGATGACCTAGAAAATCCCGATTAGACCTTCAGTCCCTGTGATAGGGGAAGAGGAGAGCTGAGCCAAATAGGATTGGGCACTGAGTCAGGAAGAGCTATATACTCAGTAGACATTACTTTTTTTTTTTTTTTAAGGCAATTGAGGTTAAGTGACTTGCCCAGGGTCACATAACTAATAAGTGTCTGAGGTTGCATTTGAACTCAGATCCTCCTGACTCCAGGGCTGGCACTCTATCCACTGTACCAGTAGACTTTAAAAAGAGAAACAACTTCCATTATCTATTATCTTTGCATTTGTTGAGTGTCTTGCGACTCTGAGCTTCTCTCTTAGACTTTCATCAAGGGATAAAGGGCACATGTCTTCCCTTCTTTCTCCCCAGCAGCTATGGTATCTGTTGACATATATCAGCAAGAACCTGTGTTGTCTATGAAAGCCTGAGATTGGACATCAATTCTCTGGCTGCCTCTTCTGCTTTTTGCTTCCTTTCCTGAGGATATATAATCAAACAACAATCCTCAGATGGCTGTTCCTAGCCTTATGGGAAACACTGTGAGTTAAAGAGACTGGAAGCTCTTGGGTCTGTCTGGGTGCTGATTGCCCAGAAGAAAGTGACCCTTGGGACAAATTCTTAGAGTCTAAGATGACCACTGCCAGGAAGGTGAGCCCAAGCCTATATAAATTCTGGAGATTTAAGTAGAGGTTGCAGAGAAGCATGAAGTAACAGAAAACTCCCTATCAAGAAAAACTATTTAAAAGCAAAACGAGCAACCTCAGGAGGAAGTGGGTTCTCCCTCAATGGAAGACTTCAAAGTCTGGATCACTGCTAGTGTGGATTACTCTTCAGCTAGCCGTTGGACTAGACAACCTCTAATGCCTCTTCTTTTTTTTTGTTTGTTTGTTTGTTGGGTTTTTTTTTTGTATAGGGCAATGGGGGGTTAAGTGACTTGCCCAGGGTCACACAGCTAGTAAGTGTCAAGTGTCTGAGGCCAGATTTGAATCAGGTACTCCTGAATCCAGGGCCGGTGCTTTATCCACTGCGCCATCTATCTGCCCCCTGAGATGCTGTAATTTGTACAATACAATTCTTAACACTAGGCCAGGAAATGAATATGCTTCAGACAAAGGAAATGGGACAAATGGATCTGGGGCCCAGAACTAAGGAAAACTCCTGGATATCATTGAGTGAGATGGTTCCATCTAGTGTTCCAGTCAGCCTGAAACCCAGAAGTGGAATTTTTGAGGTACAAATAGGAAATCATCTTCCTTTTTCCAGGTAACCAGGCCTCAGTGGAGACCTGAAGGGGGCCAAGAGAAACTGAAGAACAACTCAAATACTGGGTCCACACCTATAGATGGAACAAGGAAGCAGATTCTGAAAGAGGTGGACAAATGGCACCATTATAAAAACCATGCCAATTCAAATACTTTAGGCTTATCATCTGCATGTACTTTTGTTTAGCACCCAAGAAACTTCCTCCCTGTTTTTTTCTTCCTCATTTTTTTTAGTCGCATCAAGTAATTTCATTGCTTTGTTTTATTTGCCTTAGTTTCTCAGTAAAATGGCTTTTGAAGGCTCCAAGCTTTGTTGGTGTATCAAGGGGAAGATAAATATACTCCTGGCTGTTCGGAATAGGGAGTGCCAGTGTCTTTTCTCTGGAGAAAAAGAAGTTGAAAGCAAATAGGATGATGGAAAGCTACTCTTGTCTGAAGGGGGAAATCAGTAAGCACTTACTAAGCTCTTACTATTTGTCAGGAACTGTGCTAGGTGTAGACATACAAAGACAAAGGGAAACAATTCCAGCCCTTGAGAGGATTACATTCTATAGTAAAGGGCAAAACTGAATACCAAATAATAAAATAATTATGCATGTAATTATTCATGCCTGAGGGTGACCTCTCTGTCATAACAATAAGTATAGTCCTTCCACCTTTAATAATGTGGAAAATTTATTACACACTTGAATATGAACACAAAATGAGAAAGATCAGAATCATAGCCGAGTGCCTCACATTGTGCTGGATTATAATAATAAATAATAGATCATCCTTCAGTGTCAGTATCATTATGGTTCTTAACATGTGATACTAGGCGGAGCCAAGATGGCGGAGAGGAAGCAGCAAGCTGCCTGAGCTCTCCTTCTGTTCCCTCAAAACGAACATTAAATCAAGCCTCTGGACGGATTCTGAAACTACAGAACCTGCAAAGAGACAGAGAGACACAGTCCTCCAACCAGAGATAATTTAGAAGACTTCAGGAAAAGGTCGGTCTGACTCGGGCAAAAGGGAGGCCCAGCGCAGGGCAGCAACCCAGCGCCGAGGGGGTCGGGGCAAATCAGCAGGAGCTGCGGGCCACAGCCGAACAACTGAGGCTCCCGGAACCTGGTTCAAAAATCTGGTGGCCAAGAAGGACAGTGGAAAAACTTACCTGCACCGGCCGAGAGGGCCACGAACGGCAGGATCAGACGCCGGGGTCTGGCGCCTGGCTGGCCGAGCACAATCAGACAGGAAGTGCAGGACAGGGGATCTCCACACACCATAAAGGCCTCAGAGTAAAAGCCCGGTCACACAGCACCTATACACCTGCACAAGAAGCCCAAAACAGGGACCCTGGTGCCCCCAGAGCAGACCTCAACTTAAAGAATAAATAAATAAGCTGCAATAATGAGTAAGAAGCAAAAAAGAGCCCTCTCCATTGAGAGCTTCTGTATCAATAGGGAAGAAGCCAACACAAACTCAGATGAGGACAATAGCCTCAAATTGTCTACATCTGAAGCCTCACAAAGGAAGGTGAATTGGTCGCAAGAACAAAAAGCCTTCCTGGAAGAGCTCAAAAAGGATTTTAAAAATCAATTGCAAGAGGTAGAAGAAAAAATGGGGAGAGAAATGAAAGCAACACAAAAAAACTATGAAAAAAGAATCAGCAGCTTAGAAAAGGAAGTTGAAGAAAACAAAGCCTTAAAAAATTCATTTGGCCAAATGGAAAAAAAGCTGCATAATCTCACTGAAGAAAACAATACCTTAAAAAATTCACTTAGCCAAACGGAAAAAAAGGTACATAATCTCACTGAAGAAAACAATACCTTAAAAAATTCACTTAGCCAAATGGAAAAAAAGGTGCATAATCTCACTGAAGAAAACAATGCCTTAAAAATTAAAGTGGGACAGTTGGAAGAAAAGGAATCCATGAGACACCAAGAATCGGTCAAGCAGAATAAAAAAAATGAAAAAATAGAAGAAAATGTGAAATACCTC